>NW_005871092.1:4940886-5054314 GCF_000147115.1 Myotis lucifugus
TACCTGAGTCCTACTCTGTAGCGCTCTGCCCTTGGAGTCCACACGGTGTCCTTGAGTCGGGACCTGCAAAAGTCTTTGCGAAGGATTTGAGGAGTCCGAGTGGAATGAAAGAAGCACCCACCACACGTCTCCCCAGTTGACAACACAGTCTTCACCAGCTGGGCTTCCTGTTTGGGGACCCCCCCCAAACTCCCCTGGGAGCCCATTGCACTGTGCTCTGCCCCCTCCTACTTCCCTGAAACCAGGCATCCCTCCAACCTCTGACATCACCCCCCTCCCCTACCCCAGAGTTGCCTCTCCTCAGCCAAGAGCCTGAACCCCCCGCTCCCTCCTCCCTGGGGCGCCGCTAAATCCCTTCAGAGGCATCTCTTTCAGGAGCTTCTGAGAAGAGTGTCATCTCTCAATGGCTAGAGAATATATTAAAAATTCTTGATAACAACGCTTTACTCTTAAATACAAAACCAGCCCTTTCAAAGGCCCCCTGAAGGGCCTAGAACATGCCGTGACTATAGAGAAGGAAGCATTTTATCCCAGTGATTTTTTTAAGCAGAGAAACACCCAATTGATTGGGCCGCCTAAGTGTGAAATCATTTGCACAGCAGGCCTGTGGGGGTCAGCCACGGGCTCCTCAGGCCCAGATCAGGCCCAGCCACCCAGCCGCCTCTTCATAATCATTGCCTCAACTCTCAGACTTAGTTCATTAGTGTGCACAGCACTGGTAGGGAAGGGCACCAAACTGCCTCATGCCTGTGAATTAATTATATGCTCACAGATTAGCAGAAACATCCACTTTGGCTCTGGAATCTTCCTTCTGACAACCATGGACATCCAGGCCTGGCTTCTGCGATCTTCAGACTAAAAATGAGACAAAATAGGGATGAGTGAATCAGAAGGTAGAAGTAGAACTAGACTTGGACTACCAAAGAGCTAGCTGTGTGACTCAGGACAAGTTACTTAACCTCTCTGAGCATCATTTCCCCGTCTGTAAAATGGGAATACAACCTCCTAGGTACCTACTAGTACCTCTTAGGGTTGTTGTGAGGACTAAATGACATAAGGCATGTACAGCATTTGACACAGCGCATGTCACGTGGTATGTACTCAATAAATTTCAGATATGGTCACCAGCATCAGCTTCTTCATTATGCCTCTAAATTTGACCTCAAGACCCTTTGAGTAGAAGGAGCCTTCCCTGCATCCTGCTCACTGCCAGGGAGGGTTGGTTAAGGTAAGTAACCACTGCTAAGAGCGCTTTGGAGAATGTCTCTCCTAGAGTTCTTTTCATGGGGATTCAAAACAGCTTTGCAGAAAATGGGCTCTCATGGCCAACGAGACTATATGTCACTGGAGGCGTCCTAGCAGGAGAACAATCACTTATGACCTGGGATAGGAGGATTTAGCATGGCCAGGGGCATCT
Source organism: Myotis lucifugus (assembly GCF_000147115.1). Classification (NCBI taxonomy): domain Eukaryota; kingdom Metazoa; phylum Chordata; class Mammalia; order Chiroptera; family Vespertilionidae; genus Myotis; species Myotis lucifugus. The sequence goes on from NW_005871092.1 coordinate 4,942,304, forward strand.
GAGCTCCCTCCTTCCAACCCCCTACACTCCATGCAACTTTGGGAATGGTAGCTCTGCATAAAAGTATCAGCCCATTAACTTGGGGCCATTGCTCTTTTTTCCATTCATTCATTTTTTTTTATTGAGTGCCTACTAATGCTGCACTTGGTACCAGGAAACTTCCCATGGAGCTCTGCTTAGAGAGAGCAACTCTCCCAAATTGGAAATGTGAATGACAAGATGGCCCCAGGGAATTAAACTGGAAGAAATTGGGGAGGGATGGAACTTGGGAGGGATGTGTAAATACAGTGGGAGGGGGAGATCTGTCCTAGAAGGTGATACTGGGTCTGAGATAATGAGAAGGCACCAGCTAGCAAAGAACAGAGAGAACAAGATTCCAGGCAGAAAGAACAGCAAATACAAACAATCCCATGGGGTCAAGGAACAGAAGTAAGGCCTTTGGGCTGACATAAGGCAGAACACCCTGATCAGGTCCAAGCCCTTCAATGTCTTGATGGCCATGGCAAGGATATGGGATTTTATTCTGAAGCAGTGGGAAGCCACTGGAGAGCTTAAGCAGGGGTGACATCACTGGATTGACCCAGAGCAAGCGTCTTCCAATATGGGACCTCCCTATGTCACTGTCTCTTTCCAACACAGAGAATGTTTCTACGGGAGGGCTCCTGGCTGATTGTTCTGCTGGAGGGGGGGGGAGGGGGGGGGCCGAGGGGGGCGGTTGAACTGGTAGCTGCTGACAGATTAGGATCCTACAAGAACCCTCTAAAATCAGGCCCTCTGCCCATTTAGGAAAATGCACTTTGCATGGACCAAATGTAGAAAGGGACATTGCTAGTGAGTCATGGAAGTCAATGCAGAGGCCAGAATCCTGTTTTACAATGAAATGTGCTTTGAAATGCTGGGGATATATTCCCAACCGAGTCCTGAGTGAGTGGGAGGCTTTCAGCTCATGCGAGCTGCAATGAAGGTGGCCCTTATCAGTCTGAGCTGGAGCTGCCTTAATTAGACCCAGATTCTCTATCTTTAAATTGGTCTTACATCAAAGCTAGAGTTGTAATTGCAGGTGATGCATTTGTGAGCTGTATTGTCATGTAGAATACGGCTGCCATCAGGTAGTGTTGGGATTATTGAAAAGCAATTTGCAGGGAAGGTCTATGGGGGAAATACAGTTCACCTCACTAAGCCTAAGAAAAAAGAAAAAGAAAAAAAAGCAATAGATAGCTCCAGGTCTTGGGGAAAACATGTTTAACAAGAGCTATTAAAAAAAAAAAAAAGACCCTTCAGCATTTTACTACCTCTGTTTTGCATGCACATCTGGCGTAAGGCTCTGAGACACATGGCTGTTAAGGTCCATGTTGTTAGAGGTCATTGCTGGCCTGCATTCAGTATGGTCCTGGGAATTGCTTGTGGGGTCATAAGAGATTATCAGGAAAGTTCAGGAGGCAATTTTTGTGGCTACTCACCAATTGATTTCAGGTTTACAAGGTGCTCAGAGAAGATGCTTGACTTGATGTGTTTGTTTTGAAGGCAAGTTGTTTTTTTTGTGTGGTCAGATGCCGAGTCTCAGGAGAACCTCTTCTTGTCAGTGAAGGAAGGTTGCCACTCTAGCCCTCAGGACCACATGGATGGGTTCCTAGGTTTCGAGAAAGTGGGGGGATTTGTGAGTAGCTGAGTCTCGTGAGAGAGAAGAATATCTTAGAACTTAGAAAAGGCCACTCAAGTTAAAGGGTCATTCAACTTCCAAAACAGAACTTCCAAAACTTTTGGATGAAACATCACAAAAGGAGACATGTTCATTTCATTATCCGCTACTGGCATGGATTTCTTTGTGTATTAGCTTAGGATATCCAAGAAGAGCGTGTAGGATCTAGTCAAAGAGAGGATTCTGGGATTCTGCCTACCTACGTGGGACGTAGCAAACTAACAGCTCCCCATACCCTGCTCTGATTGGACACAGTCGCTGCTGAATTAGGGTCCATGCATCAGATCTCCCAGAAAATGTCCAGAGAAACTTAAGAAACCCTTTACAATCTCTCCCACTTTTCCTTTATCATCATTCCAGGAGCTACTTTGTAAACACGAAGTCGTTTATCATAACCAACTCTGATCCTTGGGGTCATTAATGGAATTGTATTGTCTACAGTTGTGTCTACAGCCCACCCAAACAACTGGTCACTTCTGGGGGTGAGGTGGGGGTAGAGAGCAGGAGGCAGCCACCTGTCAAAGGTATGGAAACAACTCCTTTATGTGGCTGATTTTTTTTCACATTTCATCTGTCCTGGTCCCTGGGGAGGCAGGCGACCTCTTGCCTCTTAGATTGGAATAATGTTCCTGGGCACGAAGGCAGCTTTATCTCTAAAGAGTTTAGGCTTTGGGAAGGTGGGGGAGCGGGGGGGCGGTGTCAAGTTAGTCACCAAGGGCAGGGAATCCAGGCCTTCACTCCAAACCACATTCACTTTTCTAATCGAACTGGCTCATATGATTCCAATTATTTTTCCATCGTCTCTGAGGGCAGCAGGCCATGGGGTAGGCTGATGACCTGTGAAATTTCAATTTAAAGAATGAAACTGGTTTTGATTTATTAAAAATCCAGCCATTCCTCTGGTTCTGTGTGGATGTAGAGAAGGCAAGAAGAGCTGCCAAAAGGCTGGGTGACATCTGATGAACCCCGTCTCCCGGCCTTGGCAGCCCCTCAGGCCAAGTCTCTATGCCCAGGGCGTGCGGAGAACTCTCCTCTGACTCGCTGGGGAGGTGGCCGGCAGCCACAGAGCCACAAGTGCCTTCCCGACAATGTTGCATGCAACCTGCATGGGGCTGTGTGAGGCCCGTCACCATAGATGTCCTTGAAAATGCAGGTTTGTCAGAGCAGAAGTGACTGGGTGAATGTCCACTGTGCTTGACCTTCACCCCTTGCTTCCTTCCTCTCCTTTTTCTGGTTGATGTTGTTGAATATGGTGTCTGTGGGTTTCTAGGTTGGTATGTAGCTGGAGAGAAGACACAGAGCTGCTCCACTTGGTAGAACTTTCTTCTTTGTTCTCTCGAACTCCTGCATTGACTTATCGATGAAATAATCCTCATGCCCTCTAATTTCTTTTCACCCTCCCCATGGGAACTGACCAGTTTTTTGATTAAATGGACTCAGTGTATGTATACATCCATCAACATGGATGGATCTTAAAAATATGATCCCAAGTTTAAAAAAAAGAAAAGAAAAGCAATTTTCAGGGTGTTAGATAAGACGCTGTGATGTACAGAAATTAAACATAGACGTATGCCCGGTTTGGCTCAGTGGATAGAGCATCGACCTGCGGACTAAAGGATCCCAGGTTCATTCCGGTCAAGGGCACATGCCCAGGTTGTGGACTCGATCCCCAGTGGGGAGTGTGCAGGAGGCAGCCAATCAATGATACTCTCTCATCATTGATGTCTCTATCTCTCTCTCCCTCTTCGTTCCTCTCTGAAATTAATTTAAAAAAATTTAAAAAAACATAAATGCATATGGACAACAAAAAGGTCACATTGAACAATGAGAAGAGCTGCCTATGGGAGGAGAGGAATGGAAATGGAAAATAAGGATCAAATGAAAGAACTAAAACGAATGAATCAATCAAATCAACAATGATGATGTGCCCTGAGCTGAAGAGTATGATTATCTTTACGCCTTATCCCTAGGGTAAAGGATATAACAAAAAGCAATGTAACCTTGGTAATCTCCTAATGCTAGACCTGAGGCTCAGGACCCAAGTGGTGCTATGGCACCAAGATGACCAGCTCAGCCTGAGTCCTTCCATGCCATGGCTTCACATCCTGATGCAAGGGACCCTCCACGAGAAGACAGGAGCCATGCTCCCCGGGCACACACCTTCCAGAAGAGAAAGACAGCATCAGAGGGGGCTTCTTTCTCCTCTCTATGGCCCCTTCTCTCCCACCTTGTTATGGGGCCAGTAGCAGGCTGAGCATCATTTTCACCATCTGTAAATGGCATGATGCCAGTACCCCTTATAAGGCTGTTGTAAAGAACGAATGTATAAATGCCTGCTTGGCTCTCGGCATAGTGCCTGACTCACAGTAAATGCTTGCTGTTATGATCATAATCATAAGAATACTTGCTAAGAATAAGAACAACAAACATTAGTAATAATGATAATAATAAATCATAGGGAGCATTTTCTCGTTCTTGTGTACGCCTTGCTCAGAAGGTCCATTTTTTGGAATTATTCTAAAGACCCTAGTGTCCAACTAAACAACACGAAATCAATAAAAATGAAATTTTCCAAGATTCTGGAAACAGAATATTCTCTGTCATCTCTTAAGTCTCCTGAGGATCCTCCAAGGCTGGGCCACAGGAAAGGAAGTCCTGGCAGTCATATCAGACATTTCAGTGCAAGTGATCTGAGTCCAGAATCTCAGTCAGAAGGACAAGTTGGAGAGAGACAAGACTAGTGAAGCTGAGGATGAGTTAAGACTAGCTGGTGACCGGACGGCATGTGGGGTCTGCCTGCTCATTCCTAATGGTGTCTTAAGATGCTTAGAGGTTTTAATTGTCCAAAGTACTTCAATACCTGCTATCTCATTTGAGTCTATGACACTCTCCTGAGGAGGTGTAGAACTCCCATTTTACAGATGGGAAAACTGAGAACTAGAGTGTTCCAAGCCCAGGATGAACATTAGTTGTAGACCTGAGTCTAGAACTCAGGTATACTGACTCTCAACCAGGGCATTATATAGTGACTAGTGGCCTGGTGCACGGATTCGTGCACATTGAAAGGAAATGAATTAGAAGAAATATTTTAATATCACTATTTTCCCTTTCTCTATAATAGAAATGTCAACAAAAACAACCAAATTCATGATCGACAATGACAGATTGAAACACATGCATGCTATTGGTGCCAATGAGAGCTTTATATGTATCGCGCATGCGAAAGTCAACGTTTATTTTTAAATTGCCAGTGCATGTCATATGTACCAGCCGGTCGGTCCAACGGTCAGTCGGCCTTTTATATATATAGATAATGATGCTAACAATAATGGCAATTGTTACTCACAAGTGTCTATATTAGCCAGGCACTTTTGTAGGGGTTATATTTATATTTCGTCTAATTTTTGCAATAGGCCTATGATGCCGATGCTGTTAGTCCTCATTTTAGAAACTAAATAGCTAAGGCACAGAGAGATTAAGTAACCTCCCTAAGGTTGCACAGCCTGGAAGTGGTCAAGGCAGGGCATGAGCCTGGGTTTGCATCACTCCTTTTACCATCTTTTGCTGCCGTGCTACTGCCTTGAGGACCAGGCTCTGCTGCTTTGAGTCCTCTCAAGACAAGAAACACCTACAGACCCAAGGGTGGGTTAGTGCCCACCCCTTAATCCCAAGATTAGGGAAAAAAGTCTTGTGCCATTGGGCTCTGGAGGGAGAGGTGGCTATGGTTTCTGTAGCAAAGGACTCTTCTGAACTTGAAGCCCTGGCCAACCACAGATCTCTCTGCTGTACACAGGACTCATCCCAAGTTTTTCTGGGGACCTAGGGAACTTTTCAGGGTGCCAGTACCTTATTCAATGCCTGGTGCCCCTTTTGTTGACTATCTGGGGTTCACTGGAGTCCAGCCTGCCACCGAGGCCTCTCCCACCACCAAGCATATTTTCACGTGGCATCTGCTCTTTACTGGAAAGTCTTTGTGGAAGAAAGAGGGATGTGGACTGGGACTGACAATGGATAAAATTTAGAGCATCAGGAGGACGGGGAAAAAGTGCTAAAAGAGGAGAGTGGTACTGGGGAAGGGCAAGGTGTGACGGGGTTAGAATGGACACCAAGTTTGGCTGGAAGGGAAGAGGAGATGAGCCAGAAGGTAGGCCTAGAATGCCAAGAAGTGCTTTAGATTTTTTACTTTCTTTGCGTTTCCCAACGCTGTGTAGTGGAACTCTGAGTAAGTGCCATGCTAAGAGGGGTTCTGGGAGGAGAAAAGTCTGATCAAACAACTCTTGGAAACACTGGGTTAAATTCAATGAAATGCTTTTCTGTACTGCAGGATTTATCAGAGCCTTTATAATGAAAATGTATACTGTGAATCTTCACTGGGGAGGATAATGCATGAGCATTTCCCAAATTTATTCTATCAATGAACCCATTTTTTTCAAAGTGAAGTTTATGGGATTAGTTTAACTGAGCAGTCTGAAATTGCTTTCCCATGAGTGATTTGGGAAGGGAACCACTGAAAAAGCAATCCAGTCTTGGTTTGCTGTGAGGCCTGCATCAGCCCCTACCCTCCTCAAACCCTTACCATAGCTCCCTTAACCTCTACTGATGAGGGCTGAGTTCTGTGCTTAGTTTTACCAACTTTGGGAATACTTCTGCTTGGTAAACTGCAGTAGGACTCCAATCCTTGACATGTGGGCCTTTACAGGAACCAGGGCACTGACTCTCATTCCAATTTTGAAATTACTATACCAGTCAATGGTTCTAAAACACTTTGAGGTCATGAATCCATTTGGAAATGTGCTGGACGCTATGAACTCTGTTCCCAAGCCAGGGCGGGGAGAGTGGGGGAGCTCATAGGATCATAATACGCAAACAATATTAAGGGATTTTCCAAACCTTTTGAGACCTATCTAATGGAATACCTTCATGCACACACATTGGCCCACTAGTTCTTCTGTTGGGTCAGCACCAAATTTCTTAGTGCTGCTTTCATTTGGATGCTTAGGTAGACAGCCCAATTGGCCCACTCACAAAATTGGCCTTGTGGCCCATGTATGACCTTTTTGCCTGGGGAATTACACAGACTGGCCAGCTGGAAGCTATTTTCTGGGGTGGTATTGGGAAGAAGCATGGAGAGACTTCTAAACTTGTTTTTAATTTAACATCTTCACCTTTGTTTGGAAGCAGAGAGGAGACAGATGGAACAGTCCATCCAAGAGATGTCTGTGCTTCTTTTAACTTCTAAATTTGGATGGGATGGGTCACCGAGCTTGCTTGTGTTGAAGGAAACCAAGCCAAGCCAGTCATCCTGGGACCCTATGGCCGATTTCATGCTTTATTTAGATGAACACTGAGCTTTGCTCTAGAGTGATGGTCTGATGTATGGAGAAGCTTTAATGTGGAGTCTGTCCTGGAGATCCCAGTAGGACACATTTTTCCAAAATGCTTTCCTTCAAGGTCACTTTGAAGATATTTTTTCTAAATACATTGTTTCTTGAAGAGCTGGGACAGGCCTGGTAGCCACCCTCTCTCTGTTTTCCACTTCCCCAGTGTCTGTGAGCCTGACTGTTTTATCTCTCCTTCATTTCAACCTTCTTGTGTCATTTTATTTTAGGTATTCCTCCTAAGTACCAAAAAGCCAGTTTATAGAGTATTTAAAAAATATAATCTGAAAGTCTTTAGCCTTTAATGTGTGGCTTTGACTCATTCATATTTATTGTGATCGCTCAGCTGCTTGGATTTATTGAAACCATTTCCTTTTGTGTGTTTTTTTAATCATATATTTCTATCTCCTCAACTTGCTTTGCATTGAACATAAGCAATGAGAGAAAACATTCGGTTGCCTTTTGTTTCATACAAAGACTACCCATGAGTGCTTCCTTGAACTCCTTAGGAAAGCCTGTCCTTTCTGTCCTGAGCATCTCAAGCTCTTTATTTCTCCAAGGCCTGCAGATCTAAGAAGGGAAAACCTGTGTACTAAGCCAAGAAGAGGATGGTGTGTTGCACCCTTGGTCTTTCTGCCCATATAGAAATAGGGGGAATGGGTAAGGGATGAGATCAGAAAGAACAAGAAGCAGAGAAGGTGGCAGCAACTTGCTTTGAGATCTACCAGATAGAGCCATATAAAGCTTCACAATCTCAATGGTAGGATTTGATTCACCAGCTGGGGACCCTGCTTTGGTGACAGAGGGGCTTTAGCCTTCTCCATCCATATGACTGGTAACTCTTCCCTTGCCCTCACCATCAGCTTTTCTCTCCCAAGACTATGGCTAATGCCCCGGTACTTGGAACACAATCCCATAGCCTTCTGATGTCAGCAATTGCTTTGGTTTCCAGAAGACTCAGCCAGCCCACAGCTCTGCCAGAATCTCCAATGGTTGGCTCAATAGATCAGTGGCCACACACTTGCCCTGAATTTGGCTGGGCTTTGGGAGCAAGTGGTCAGGCCTATGCTGAACAGAGTGTGTGTGTGTGTGTGTGTGTGTGTGTGTGTGTGTGTGTCCCAGCCTGAAGCTCTTAAAGCAGGGCCTAAAAGGCACAGCCCATAATAAACAGTTGTAAATTGTTCCATTCTTGTTCCTCTAGCCAGAGGACAAGTGTTTCTACAGTTCTTTTTAACTTTATTTTTTATTGTTGACTCTATTACAGATATCCCTATTTGCCTCCCCTGCTTTGCTGACATCCACCCAGCCTCTGTCCCCCCTTTCCTCTGGCCATCACCATACTGTTGTCTGTGTCTATGGGTTATGCATGTATATTCTTTGGCTAATGGAGGAGAAAGTGTCCTGATGCCCTTTAATAACCTGGGTGCTCCTCCCTAGTCTGGAAGACCTATGCACACATAGATAAATACAATGGACAGCATGAGGCAGAAAAGTCTGTAGCAGGGCCAGAAGACCAGGGTCACTGAGCTTGCTTATGTTGAGGAGAACCAAGCTAAATTAGTCATCCTGAGACCCTATGGCTGACTTCAGGCTTATTCAGATGGACACTGAGCTTTGCTCTAGAGCAGTGGTTCTCAACCTGTGGGTCGCGACCCCTTTGGGGGTCGAACGACTCTTTCACAGGGGTCGCCTAAGACCATCGGAAAACACATATATAATTACATATTGTTTTTTTGATTAATCACTATGCTTTAACTACGTTCAATTTGTAACAATGAAATTGGGGGTCACTACAACATGAGGAACTGTATTAAAGGGTCGCGGCATTAGGAAGGTTGAGAACCACTGCTCTAGAGTGATGGACTGAGGCAGTGGCTGGCTCCAAGCTGGGTTGGCCAAATCATAGAAGATACACAGGCTGGGCCAGGGGGAGCCTTCACAGCCTCCACACATTGGCTTCAGTTGGGCCAGCCAGAGGGCAAGGCCCAGGATGCAATTTAATGCAAATGACTCAAGACAAGGATTTCTGCTAAGATGACAGTAGGGGGCACAATGGTGTATAAAAACAGTCCTCTAATCTTCAGAATATATGGTATGTGTGGAGTGAGACATATACATGGACAGTAGAAACAATAGGGGAGCACAGGCCAAGGGAACATCATTGGAAGTGGGTTCTGTGGGCTTTGAAAGTCTGAGAAGGCATACAGAGAATGTATACAGAGAATGGTTAGGATGTCAGCTTTGGTGCCCCTCTGGGCTTGAAATTCTCTTCTGTTTCTGTTTATAGGTTACGTGACCTTTCATAAGTCATTTTCTTCACCTACAACCCTACCTTGTAGGATTTTGTGATCTTTAAATGAAGTGATATGTGTGAAGTGCTTTGCACTAGGCAGGACATATAGTGAGTGCTCAATAAATGAATAAAAACTATTATTAGTCCTAGAGTAAGTGGTCATTTCAAGGAAGAGAGAAAGAGCTAGAACAACCAGAGCAAGAAGAGCAAAGAGCATAAAAACAACAAATTTAAAAAAATGGCTTGCCCAGAATTTTTTTTGGGGGGGTTGTTCATATGTACAATAAATATTAAGTTATCATTGGTCAGGCAGCATGGAATACAATGGTGAACTAGGCAAAAGTAACCCCTGCTCTTAACTGCCCATTGTGGAGGAAGAATTTGGGAAGGGATCAAAACATTTTGCCTAATCCAAGATGATATTTACGTCAAAGCTGTGCGCTTTGGGATGGAGAGGACACACAGTGCACCTTATGTTCACCATGACATATCTTTGAAAATCTCGCCTTCAAAACTTTATTCCTAGCAACTCTACCATGCAGAGCATTCTATGCAATTAACTGACAACATGGAACTTGCTGGAACTCCCAGGAAGTCCTACAACTTTGAACATTAATTACCATCTAATGCGGGGGGCACCTAACCTGCAGAATGGTGGATAACGAGGCTGACACCCCAGTATCCATCTGCTCCTCCCCTAACTGGGTAAGAGCAGTGCTGTTTTGTGATTTGACCACAGCTCTAAGGGTATTCCCATCCTTCTAGCAAGTGATAGGTTCAGGAACAAGCATGTGACTCAATTGAAGATAGTGCAATATAGGAAGAGATGGACTGGAGGCTTCTAAGAAGATCTTAATGGAGACTATCTAGAGAGTGTCTCCTGGTAGATATGAGAAGCAAAGCACTTCACCCTGATTGCCATTGCCAGCCGTATTTCAATCATGAGGGAAGCCTGCCCTAGGATGATGCCAACTCCATGAGTGGTCGAAGGAAAGACAGGAAGTACATGGGTCCTTCATGATCTAGTTAATGAGCCAGAACCAACTTAAAAGCCCAACTAACTCTGGACTTTCTGCACTTGGGATATAACATTCTTTAGTATTCAGGCCTTTTGAATGGAGTTACCTATTATTTGCACTCTACCACATCCTAATGGGCACACTTGATAAAAGAGAACCAGGAATTTATTCAAATGATTCTCTCTCTAGTTGGCTTTGTCAGGGCTTTTGTCCTCAGAGGGAACACACTCAGCTAAGCCCAATTCCTGCTCATCGGACAGCCTCTAGGACGCTCCCAGGAGCACTCAGTCTTGTGTAGATAGAGCCTTACAGGAAACACAAATTGTGGTGATATCAACCTTTTGGATTAAGTCAGGTTTAATAATAGCAGGCTCTTTCCCAGAGCTTGCTGTGCATCAGGGACATATCTCAGCAGTTTACATACTGTATTTATTCTTCTAATCAGCCCATGAAGTGGCTCTTGCCATTATCTACATTATGGGGGGAAACCGAGATCAGAGACAGTAAGTAAGTTGTCCAGAGATGCACCGCTAATGAGTGGCTGACGCTAGATTCAAAATCAAGTAGTTTGGCTTCAGAGTCTGAATTGTTTCTCATTTGAGGTGGTTCTATGATCCACAGATAAAAAGTATATAAAGGAAGACGCAGAAATGAGCAACTAAAATAGAACGCATTTGAAATCATAAAATGGGAAAAACACACCTTTAAGATTTCATCCACCTCCAGGGGAGCCACAGCCGGCTTTGGAGAACAGTGTCAGTTTCAGGCGGTTATTCATGTTCCTCTTGCCAGCATCTCACGTCTTCATCACCTCATCTTTCCATCATTTCTCTATGACCATCTCTCTTTTCATCTCCTCATCTGTGTTAACACTTGGAGTGGGGGAAACGAGTTAAGTCGGCTCGCGTGAATTGCGCGTACTCCGCGGGAGCCGTCTTTAACTCGGTTCATATAGATTTGCGGTGGAGTGCGGGAAACGTGTAAACTCGGGCCGATTGTAACTGCGTATTACCAAATATTTGTTTGTAATCTTGCCAGCATCTCACGTCTTCATCACCTCATCTTTCCATCATTTCTCTATGACCATCTCTCTTTTCATCTCCTCAGAGTGTTAAGAACGAGTGAATTAATAATCTACTATCAAACAAATTCTACAACTTCTGACCACGGTTACTTTGGTAAAAATTTTATATTTTTACCTACCACAGAGGCAAAAAAAAAAGTTCTTATGTGAAAAGGAAGCCCCATGTGATCCTTCCACCCCTCTGCCACTCCTCTGCCAATGGCTCGGGCTCGCCCCACCTTTTTTAATTTTGCAAAGCATTTGTGTGTGTCTTCAATGGAACACGGACAAGCCGGATCATGGGAGGGGAATCTGGCTTGGCCGTGGGGCGGGCTGCAGGTGGTTGGCGAGGCTGGCCAATGGGAGAGACTTCTTGGAACAAGCCTGACAAGTAACCGCTGGCCCAAGCCGAGGGCCTCATCTCCTTCCAGCTCGGGCCCCAGGTCACCAAAAGGAAATGTATTTAATTTTCAAATCCCTCCCGGAGCCAAAGAGAATTCCAGCAAAACAGCCATAAACATTGAAAGAGTCTCGTCTGATTTAGGAAAACATTCCACTGGATTTAAAATGAAATATCCTGTGACTAATCTCATGTCAGACTGGGAACGGGGCTAACTGTTCACGCTGGTGGTCAGCGAGGGGACTCCGGGGGGAGGCCTTGTCCCTCCCACGCACCACTTTGGGAGCAGCAATAAATCAGCCGGGACCGAGTTTTCAAACGAGGATTGGGAAGGGCTCGCTGTTTGATCCTCGAGACCCCTTCTTCTCAATTTGTCATTGATTTCCCATCAAGAAGAGTTTGTGAAACTGAATCCCCCATGCAATTCTGGCACTTTGTAAGCCAGTAAATAAAACCCAAATGTTAATTCTTCTGAGCACGGCGTTCCCTGCCAAGAAGTGAATAATGCACTGTGAAGGAAACAGCATCATGCATCCTTGGATGAGGAACAAGACACAGTGGGGCAGAGCTGGGGAGCAGGGAGTTGTGAGGCAAGGAGTAAAACCAGAAAGGGAGATGCGAAGAGGAGAGGCAGAAGGAACGAAAGTGCCTTGGAAGATGGTTGCCCAGTCTCCCTGACTCGAGCTCCTGAAGGCCAGCACCAGGCAGTGACAGTAACAAATTATTTGGTTCCATGTGCCTGCACAGTACGGAGTACCTTCCACATGCATTCATTTCCTCCTCACAAGGCCCGAGGAGGCAGGTTCTGCTGTTACCCCCACTTACAGGTGGAGAAACTGAGGCTCAGAGAAGTTAAACAACTTGCCCCACAGGACAGAGAAGGGCTGGGGCATTTGGTGGGTATCAGAGCCGACGCAGCCCCACGGTGCTGTCCGCCCCAGAGTAGAGGCAGGAAGTGTGGGTAGAGTGACCAACCATCCCTGTGTGCCAGGATTGAAGGGACTCTGACAGGCAGGTCTTCCAGTGGTAACACCAGGAATGTCCCAGCCAAACTGGGACCAGTTGGTCACCCTGTGTATGGGTGGTCTGACCAAGTGACCTCCTTAGGTGTTTATGTCAAGAGCTTCTGCAGAAAAACAGACATTGGTGCCTCTAGCTCTGTCTCTATAAGACGAAGTACCAGCACCCTATTTCTTGCTTATAGGGCACCCCCCAAAATACTCTGACACCTGACAAGCGAAGGAAGGAATAACAATGACACATGCTACTGTTGCTGAAAGACCAAACTTCCCCTTGGAACCGTCTCCTAGCAAAAACAGGAGGACATCATCTTAAATTCTAGCTCCACAAAGTCTGTAAGTAAATTATGATTTTCCTTATTTATGAACCAGCAGGTCATTTTAAAGGTACAGAGGGACTCTTTCTGCTCACCATTGGAACGGTGGAAGGCAGAAGACAGAATTCCTAAGCCGGGGGGTGGGGGGGGGCTTCTCATTTCTGGGCCTCACTCTATCAGCCCGGACCTCTCGCATGTGAATGATGCTAAAATTAAGCCTCTGTCTCCTTAAGGAGCCAAGTCAATCTTGGAATCCATCCAATACCAATAGTTCCTACAACAAACAGAGCCGAGCATTTCCAAACAGAGTTTTCACATATGTTATCTGACTTCAGCTCCTGGAGATCCCATGAAACAGGGCAGATGGGACGAGTTTCATGCTCCATGGTCCATGATTGGGGGCGTGGGGGGAGTTTGGAAAAGGTAAGCAATTTATGGAAGATCATACATTTAGGGAGGGGCTGAGTTGGAAATCAGATCCACACCTTTTGAAGCCACATTCTACATGCTCTTCCCAGCACCTTACTCTTTTTAGAGTGGAAGGAGGGAGGGAAGGGTAGAGAGAGAGTATGTGAGAGAGACACATTGATTGGTTGCCTCCTGCACACGCCCTGACCAGTCCAGGGATCAAACCTGCAACCCAGCTGCGTGCCCTTGACCAGGAATTGAACTCTTGACCCTTCGGTGCATGGGCCGACACTCTAACTATTGAGCCACCCAGCTAAGGCACAGCACCTTGCTCTTACATCAGGACAATCTAATTATTTCAATAGCAAAAACACCTTATGTGACCTCCATAGAGGAAATGGCTATATACAAAGCAAATATATCTCTGTATTTCCAAAACGGATCGTGGTGCCTGGCACACAGTAGGTAATCGCTTCCCTACCTTGAGCAGAGGGGGCAAGGGAAAGACCTGGCTGCAACACGGACTACACTGAGGTTTGAATCCTAGCTCCGCCACCTACCTGTGAAACGCAGGCAGGCCATTTCACCTTTGAGCCATCAGACCCTTCCCAGACAGAAGTGCAGGTGAAAACACCCTCAGAGCTGGGAGAGCTGCGGCCATAGCCGAGGAGGGCTTGGCACACATTGTTTCCAGGTCCCGGGATTCCGGGCACTTCCTTAGCCCAGCCTGCTGGTGGAAATGGTGACCCGGGGCACCAGGCTCTAATCTCTGGGGGCAGGCACTGGACCAGATGCTTTCTGACCTTCTGTCATGTTTAACTCACCTCTCCCACCCAAATGAGAGGGAATGCTCTCCCCAGTCAACACATTTCTAGTGTGGTTGGTGGCTCCTTCCGTCTGCGCCCGGGGCCAAGCCACAGGTGATAATTAGCTCTCAGAAAGTGGAAGGATATTAACTCCAGCATCTTGAGTCCATTCCAATTGAGATAATTAAGTAAAGCGCCCACAGGTGGATCCCGTTAATGAGGCATTGCCTGGGTTGCCACTGAGCCAGGCAGGCAGCAGGCATGGAGTTGCGGCGTGAGCTGAGCCCGGATGACTAAGCCTTGGGCATAACTAAAAGCACAGAGCACGACCCTCTTCTCAGCCCTCGGTGTGTTCCTGCCCAGTGTCCCCTGGGGAACGTGGGTGTGCTGGGCTGGGAGTCCAGGACTTGTGCTCCAGGCTGGGTCCTGCCACCGGCTTAATGCATAACCTGGAGCAAGTATCTTCCCTGCCCCAGCTCAGTCTCAATTGTAAAATGAAGGAAACAGTTAAGGGGGCAGCTCACAAAACCGAACGAAGAGCTTGGGCACAACTGGACTCCGTCTCGTTCTCTCCTCCTTCCCTCACTGGCATTGCTAGTTTCCGCTGCTCTCTCCTTGGCCTCACGCTGTCCTCCAGCTTTGTCCCCTCTTCCTTCCACAGCGTCAGCATCCTCCTATTCACAGCCTTTCAGTGGTAACATAGGAGGTGGGTCAAGTAGGACTTCCTCCTGGTTTCAATTTTGTAAATCCTCCGGGAGGACCTGATTGGTCCAGCTTAGGTTACAGGTTCACCTTGTGACTGATCACTGTGGCTTGAGGAGGGGGAGAGTGGAGGAAGACAAGAGCATGCACTAATCCAGAGGCAAATCTATTGAGCTATCACCAGAAGCCACCAGCATGGGAATCTTGCACGGTGACAAAGGTGTCACACATGATGACTCTTCCCTCCTCTAAGAAGCAGATTGTGTTCCTGTGTGTGTGTGTGTGTGTGTGTGTGTGTGTGTGTGTGTGTGTTAGTGCCCTGGAACGGGAATATATATTTCTTGACAGAAATAATGCTAGGAATGGTGTATATTCTTCCAGACCCGTCTAAGAAGAGGTCGCCTGGAGCCTACATTTTCTCCTGTGAAAAATGGAGAATAATAATGGCACCTGCTCATGGGTTGTTGAGGTAAAGAATTCAGTTAGACTGAAACTGCCTGGGCAGCAGTAAGAACTCAATGAACAGGAGCCATTATTATTACAAAGTGATATACTGCTTGTATGTGCTTTTAAAAATAGTGAGAAAGGTCCCTTATAAAGAAACAAGGGGCCAATTGACCTCTGATGCAAATATACTTATTTTCTTTGTCTCAAGCATTGGTGGGTGTGAAAAGGTGGGATGAGTTAAAGAATAGTGAGAAGATTGTGATGTGAATCTTGGGGGTACTTTTAAGGACCTCAAACAGTGACTGTGCTCTTTGTGGCTAATTTTGCTAGTCACTTTCTATTTCCTTTCCTGTCACTGACTCCTTGCTGTTCAGTGGTGTTTGAGACTTGTTAAGGGAAAGGAGAGGGGTTCAAAAATAGGACCAAGGGGAAGAAAAAGACAAGAAGATAGGTTTCCTTGATGGGCCAGAAAAAGAGTGATACAGACAGGGATGAAGAAAGAATAGAATAACTATTAGAATAGTTAACAGTCACTAGTAGAACAGTTACTGTTTTGACCTGTATGTGAGACAAAGAACAGGCTGAGATGAAATGGAGTTCCACGAGGTGGAAGGCAGAGCAGGGATCTGGGACAGGTGTCATTTGTAAGGAGACGGGTCGGAAGGGCATGTGTGGGGTTTTTGGTTCTGCGCCCAAATGGTATAGAAGGCCAAGAATAGTTTTATTGGTTCTTGAGGTTCTCAAGGATGGTACATCTCAAGGGGGAGGCAGCAGCTATATTTAACTGAGCCTTTCTTTGGGTTGTATACTCGCGTTCCCTGCTTTGCTCCCATGAATGTCCTGTCTGCAACATACACTGTATAATTCACCATAGTGCTTTGTACCATGCTAAGTCCCCAATAGGTGATCCATACCATTGCAGGCAGTGAGTGTTCACAAATCAAAGTTGCTCCTAACAATTCTCTCTGCAGATCAATCGAGGTGCTCCTAATACTGATACAGTGGGACATCCTAACTGACTCAGGAGAAGGACAAAGGGAGTTTTCCTGTGCATGATTTCATTCATTCATTCATTCATTCATGCATTCATTCAACAAACATTTCCTGAGTGTCTGCTGTCTATAAGGCTGTGGTGAGTGCCAGGGACACTTCAGTGAACAAGATTGGCAAAATCCCTGCCCTCCTGTTGGGAGGGAGAGATGAGAGACCACCAACTACTCATAACACATGAAAAGAGCTACCAAGGAAAACACAAAAGAGTAAATGAGAGTATATAAAGAGTGCCTGAAACTTAACAAAAAGTTATTAAACTTGCTTCCTGTTTTAAAATTAAGATCCACATTCTTTGCAGAACTTCAATTATTTTTATAATCATAAAGAAAATATAGCCCTGGCCAGTGTGGCTCAGTTGGTTGGACATGGTTCCATACACTGAAAGGTTGCCAATTTGATTGCCAGTGAGGGCACATGGCTAGAGTTGCAGGCTCGATCCCAGGTGGGCGAGTGTAGGAGTTAGCCAATAGACGTTTCAGTCTCACATCAATGTTTCTCTCTCCCTCTTTGTCCTCTCTCTCTAAAAATCAATAAAAAGTATTTTAAAAAAGAAAATATTGACCCATTATGGGAAACCTAGAAAATATAAAGATACAAAAATCTCCTATAAACCACTGAACTCACACTTATTTTATGCCTACTTGGCATCATATTGCAAGTAGTTTTTTGTAACCTGCTTTTTCACTTCAAATTACATGGTGAGCCTCTCCTCCAGTCATAAAAATTTAATTTAAAACATCACTTTAACTGCATGATATGCCATGATATAGATGTGCCATAAATTATTTAATCATCTCCTCATCGTTGAATATTTGGTTTGTTTCCACTCTTACAAATATGCTTCATGCTTCAATGACTCTCCTTGTTTCTAAATCTTTGTTTGAGAGTCTGTTGGTTTCTTAGAATAGTTTCCTGGCCAGTTGGGCCACAAATATTCAATGAGCAATTATGTGCTAGCAGATTTCCTTTTGCTTTTCGAGCCTGATCCTTTTGGTGCTGTTAGGACTGCTTGCCTATGCTACCCTTGATTTTGTTCCTATGACAAAGTGGGCCTGTTTGCCCCATCTTGTCTTGGCCTCAGTTGTACCTCTGGACCAGGGCATGGGAGCCCCTGTCTTATTTGGACTCCTCTCTGTACCAAGTCTGTTTTTCATCTTCATCTTTCATCTCTTGCTATCCAGTCTCTCTGGGTCTGTCTGCTGTGCTCTTACACCAGACTTTCTGTTAGACTCATTCTTTTAGGGGCTGAGGACTGTGGCCCTGTAACTTTGTAGTCCCTTCTCACCCAGATTCTAGCTTAGCCATGAGACCTGCTTGGCCAAATGGGATGCTAGCAAATGTGGTTCAAGTGGAAGTTTCAAAGTGCATGTCTATTGCCACCAACCCTCTTGTCCACTTGGACTTGCTCTTCATTGCAACTCTGAGACTGCCATCAGAACATAGCAGGGTCAGCCCATTGGGGAGCTGAAGAGCGAGGAGAACCTAAGCCTTAGGTCCTAAGGCCATCCTAGACCAGCCAGTCCCCTGCCCATCTGCCAGCTGACTACAGTCCTGCCAAATCAGCTGAGGCCCTTCAGATCTGCCAAACTGACTTGTGGAAAAAACTCAGCAATAACTAACGGATAGAGACATTAACATTGAAGAGTAGAGAAAAGGAGGGCAATGGGGGAAGAAGACAGAGGAAACGGCAACAGATGAAAGCACTCAGAAAAACCCCAAGTCTGAATTCACATTAAGCACTGCTCTATAGCACGAATTCCACCCCTGGGGCTGCTCTTTGACCTCCACGGTGGACCTTGGCTACCCTCCACTATAGACATACTCCCCTCTGGGTCTCCTGATTAGCAATCCCAGGAACTAGAGTTGTCAACTCTTGGAGACCAGATGTCCCAGAGACCAGCTCATCCTAATCCCAAGGAAGATTCTGGAACTGCACAACCATCAGGAGAGAGCCCTGGAGTTCCTACACCTGAGGGCACTGGGGCCTGCCCAGCAGTGGTCTGATTTCCTTTTGTCTCTTCCTGCCCATGTAGCTGACCACCTGAACTCGGGTTTTATTAGCCATCCCTCACCTGGAGCCACCTGTAAGAGTGTGCCCTGTTATGATCTCATTACAGCCCCCCAAAGCCGGGCAGCATCAGGTTGGGGGAGTGGGCAGGTGGTCAACGAGCTGGATAAGTCCACCTTCAGCACCATCCCCATTCCCACCGTTTGCCTCTCCTGTCATGGGTGCGCATGGGGCTGCAAAAGGCACCCTTGGGGAATCTGACCCACACAGAGACAGCTCATTCGGTGCATACAAATAGCCATCGTCTCTAGTAACTTTCTTTTTCCTCCAAGCTGGCTTCCCAACCTGAGAAATGCAAGTTGCCCTCCATTCTTCCCTCGATATTACATGGTGGTTTCTATCTCATTATTATTGCATTATATGTAGCACATCTGTTACTGGTCAGGAGCCAACTATTTAATTCTATTAGATACATCTATACAGCGAAGTGATAATCTACACCAGGTTTGTGGAACAAGCACTTAATACTTGGCAGCGAGCAGCCAGTCTTGATGCACAAG
Source organism: Myotis lucifugus (assembly GCF_000147115.1). Classification (NCBI taxonomy): domain Eukaryota; kingdom Metazoa; phylum Chordata; class Mammalia; order Chiroptera; family Vespertilionidae; genus Myotis; species Myotis lucifugus. Next base: position 4,961,476 of record NW_005871092.1, read on the forward strand.
CAAGAGAATGTAGGAGGCCTGTCTAGCTGAGGGTCACAGCGGCCAGAAAGCTCGGCGGCATTCTTCCGCGGACCAGCATTCCAGTGTGGGAAAGGAGGCAGTCATCGGCTTGTTCCAACATCTGCAAGATATTGATGGAGAACTGGGGAGGGAGAGGGGAAACGTTTACCTAACCAAATGCTAACTCTTCCAAGGGGACTCATGTCAGCACAGACTAAATGATGTGAGAGTTTTAGGAACATGTGGTAGTATTTACCCCCCAAGAAATGGACACAGATTCGCATCTTGTTCAGTAACGGCAGCGCCTCAGACGTGCCTTCTGCATTTGCCCCTGAGTTCCTACTCGTGTTTCCTGGCTTCATCTCTGCACATCAGAGAATGGGTTTGTGCTCAGCACCGGGGAGCAAAAATGGGCTCCATGTGCCGGGATCTCTGACTGTGGCTCTGACCTCAGGAAATGCAGGCTGGAACGGCTCCATTCTCTCCCAAACACCCCATCTTACACAGCCGCGTTGGCTGCCTGGCGCTCCAACTAGCCGCGTTTTGTCAGCATCACCTGCATGTTCACCCAGAGGGCTGGAGGGGGAGGTGGGGAGGAAGGGGGAGGAATGATGATGGGATCTATGTCTCATTTCCCCTCCATCCAGAAGGAAAAATCATTTTTAAATCTCGAAATTGATGAAGGGAAGTGGAGAGGGGCAAGTCGAGAAGCAATCATGTCTCATATTTCATCGATTCCAAGTAAGATGTCATCGATTTTAAGATGTATCGTTATTTTATATCCCACTAAGAAAGAAAAAATGTTGACTTTTCAACTATGATATGCCATCGAGTAAAAGATACATCCCAATTTCAGAGATGTTAACGTATAGGGAGAAAATGCATCTTAGGATGTCCAACCCCAGGGCTCTCCCTAGAGTGGCCACTCAGGAGTTGTGTGATGGTGGGCACATTATTTAACTTCTCTGTGCCTCATTGTCCTCATCTGTGAAATGGGAATAGTGAAAGCATCCACCTCATACAGTTGTTGTAAGGATTTACATATTAATGCAGGTAAAGTGCTTAAAGGCGATGCTATGCGTTTACTACTTTTTGACCTTGAACGTGTTGCTTAATATCTTGGAGACTGTTTCCTCAGCTACAAAAATGCAGGTAGCCATGCCATTCAGTTTATTTTCCTTTGATATAGTCCAATGTTTGGACCTACGCTAACCAAGAAGGTGGATGAATAGGGTGGCTGTTTAAAGGAGCATCCACTGTGGTGACTGGACACACATGCCAGCAAGCTAGCCCATCCCTCCCCAGTCCTCCCTGTTGTCTAGGCTACATCTGTGGGCACTGCCTTGCTGGACCGGGCGACCATAGCAGGCTGCACTCCTTTCTAGTTTAGGAGAAAGACCTGGGTTGTTACTGGCCACCTGCCTTTGCAGTTGACATGAACTATAATTTACCTGCTGTCCCCAAAATGGTAGGTTTTTGCCTTTTGTCCCTGGGATGCTTTAAGACTCATATGCCAAGCAGTTGTGTGTTTAGTCTCATAGTTAATATTCTCAATGGCCTTGTAAGGAAGGTAGGACAAGTATCATGGTTCCCATTTAATGAAGGAGGAAACTGAGGGCTAGAGAAGTAAATGGCAGCCCAAAGTCACAGAAAGCTGGTTCTCTTAAAGACAGGTCCGTGGTGCTTGTGTTTGAGTGGTAGACTGGACTTCCGATTGCCCACATTCAGTGCTTCTCCCTGCAATGACCCTCCTCACAGGAGGATTATACATTCCCAACTGTTGACACCAGACTTAGCCAGGTGACTTCATTTGGCCAATGAAATGTGAGGTCTGTCCAAGAAGAAGCTCTAAGAGCTATGTTCCTGCCATAAAGTTGGCAAAATTCCAGATAGAGGCTGCTTCATCAATTGGTCCCCTGGTGAGGACAACAGGGAGCTGCAGCTGGCCCACAGTGGACATACAGCATGAGCAAGAAGCCAACCTAGGTTTAATCTCCAAAATTTACAGGGAACTCATACAACTTAACAAAAGGAAGATAAACAATCCAATCAAAACATGGGCAAAGGACCTAAATAGACACTTTTTAAAAGAGGACATACAGAAGAGACATATGAAAACATGCACAAAGTCACTAATCATCCAAGAGATGCAAATCAAAACGACAATGAGGTATGATCTCACATCTGTCAGAATGGCTATCATCAACAAATCGACAAACGACAAGTGCTGGCGAGGATGTGGACAAAAAGGAACCCTCGTGCACCGCTGGTGAGAATGCAGATTGGGACAGCCACTGTGGAAAACAGTATAGAGTGTCCTCAAAAAATTAAAAATGGAACTCCCATTTGACCCAGTAATCCCACTTCTAGGACTAGATCCCAAGAAATCAGAAACACCAATCAGAAAGGATATATTCACCCCTATGTTCATAGCAGCACAATTTACAATAGCTAAGATTTGGAAACAGCCCAAGTGCCCATCAGCAGATGAGTGGATTAAAAAACTGTGGTACATCTACACAATGGAATAGTGTGCTGCTGTAAAAAAGAAGGAACTCTTACTATTCGCAACAGCATGGATGGACCTGGAGAGCATTATGCTAAGCGAAATAAGCCAGTCGGAGAAAGATAAATATCACATGATCTTACTCATTGTGGAATATAATGAACAACATAAACTGATGGACAAAAATAGAGCCAGAGACATAGAAGCATCAAACAGACTGTCCAACCTAAGAGGGAAGGCAGGGGAGGGGAGGTAAGAGATGAACCAAAGGACTTGTATGCATGCATATGAGCATAACCAATGGACACAGACAGTAGGGAGGTGAGGGCATGTGCTGGGGGCTGAGAGCGGCCAGGGAGAGGTCAATGAGGGAAAAATGAGACTTATGTAATACTTTAAACAATAAAGAATTTTTTAAAAAGCCAATCTTTGTGATTATAAGCCATTGGAATTGTGAGGCTGTATGTTACTACTGCAAAGCCTAGCTTATTCTAATAGATACGATGTTTTCCAAAACATATCCTCCATGGACAAGACCTAGACCTCTGCCCTCCATGGAACATTTGTTTTCTTAGAAGAAGGTAGCTCAAGTGCCCAGATGCCTATTTTAGCCCATACCTCTCTTCTTCATTTAGCCCTGATTAGCACAAAATCAAATAATTCTGATCATGGACTGAGGCTGTACAGTTTTAACCAGGAATGCCTCTTGTTGTTATGGGTTGAATTTATATGTTGACATCCTAATCCCCAGTGCCTCAAATGTGACCCTATTTGGAGATCGGGTCTTTGCAGAATTAAGTTAAAATGAGAATATTAGGGTGGGCCCTACCACCATACAACTGTTGTTCTTGTAGAAGGAGAAAATTTGGACACAGAGACCTGCATTCAGGGAGAATGCCATGAGAGCATGAAGATGGCCATCTACAAGCCAAGGAGAGAAGAAACCAACTCTGCCAACACTTGACTTCAGACCCCCAGCCTCCAAAAGTGTGAGCTAATATGCTTTCATTGCTTAAGCCAACCTTTGTGTGACACTTTGTTATGGCAGCCCTACCAAATACACCTAAGGCAACTCTCAATTTATTAAGATCTCGGAGGTGGTATCAAATTAGGTCAGAATGAGAAGAAATTGGGGGGGGGGATAAAAAGTAGGGATGGGGAGGGAGGGATACTTCAGGCAAGTGTGTGGCATCAGAGAAGTCCAGAGGGGGAGCCCACCTGGTGTGTTCAAGGCCTGGCAGGTATACCGATTCTATTCGTGGGTAGGATGGGAGATGGTGGAAGAAGGTAGGTGGGGGCCAGGTCATGAGAGGAACCCTTGCTCTTGAATAATAGGCCAACACCGAATGCTTTCATTTCTGACAAGGAGGAAATGCAATAGCTTTCTGAGGAAGAATTCTCTGGTGGATTTGGGGTTTGTGAATGGTCAAACTTTAATCAGGACCGTGTCTAGTGGAGCGAAGAAAATGGTCGATTTGGGACAATAAGTAATAGAGTAATGAGCCGTTTCCTGAGGTTGGCTTTTATGAAGTAAATCGATCTTCCCCTGGCTACACAGCTGAGCATATTGCTTCCTGAAGAAGCTACTCTGTTGGTCAAACTTCTGATACAGCTCATCACTTGGCAGTGACACCTCAGTCAGCACCCCAGAAACTGCCACACAATCTTGGCAGGCCTGGGTACCCCCAAGAGGATCCCTCTCTCCAGATCCTGGCATCAGCCCTGCTCCTGAGTCAGTCTGCCCAAGTCAAGAAGAAATGGCAGCCAGAAGGTGGGACAGCAATGCGCTGTGCTGCTGTAGACATGAGGGGTGGGGATGGGTGGGGGGTGGGGAGAGGAGCCCAACCTTGACCTGACCTGGCTGCATTCACCCCGTCCACACCCATGTGACACAGCTTCTGACCGCCTGCCTGGTTCCCATGGCCATCTTCCACCACTCTGCATTTGGAGCACTGAGCCTCAGCCGAGTGCCCTGTGGCTTGATGACCCACCACCCCCGAGTTCTGGCTGAGGTCCTCTAGACGGTATGGAGCTTGTGCCTGGAGAACCATGGCAACAGGTTCAACCCCCCAGATCCAGCTCCCACGGACACTGACTCCATTCAGTCTGTGACTTTTTGTATAACACTCAATTGGACAACAGGCTCCTCTTCAGAAAGACAGTCAATAGCCTCCCAAGCCAGGTCTGTTCCCAGTGGGCTGCCCCACCTGGACTACTGAGGACCCCGAATACCTCACGTAAAGCTCCCTCCCCCAAGGTATAGCCACAAGCTTTCCTTTCCATGGAAAACGGGACATGCTGGCTGACTTCTGATCCTCAAGTGCATATGGAGGGCTGCGTGCCTAGTTCTGAAGGTGCCTGGAGACCTGCAGATAAATGATGGCTCTCAGAAGCCAGGGCTCAGGTTACCGCTGAGCTGCCCACCACTGGCTTTCCTCACCCCAGCGCTGGGCAGGAGGGGCTGGTCCAGCTGCACGTCTCTTGCTTGATGGGGACCCGGTCCAGAGCTCTGGAGCAAAGGCCATTAGATCCAAATCCCACTCCAAGCGAGTGAGTGACAAGCAGCTAATTTCCAAAGCTGTGCAGCGGATATTTTTTCTCCCTTCCATCCTCTGGGAGAGAAAATGATGCAAATGAAATACCCCAAGGGGGAGTAGCTTGTTGTAACTTACGATTAATCTTGAAAAACCACATGAGTTAAGCATCCCAGTCCTGGAACTAACCTAAAACCAGGAACATGATACCGCTCACTCACATGCCTGCTCTCTCCCCGGCTCCCTCTCTCGCTTCCAGAAATCCTACGTGCAAGTGCGGTTACAAAAACACAGATGCCTGCCACTCAAGCCAAGAGGGTACCTTTATTGGCACCAGCCAAGAGAAGAAGTGGCCTTGGGGTCTGTCTTGGGGAAAAGCTCTTCTAATCAGAATAACAGCCCAAGACATTTTTACAGCATTTTGCTCTTTCAAATACTCGGTTTCATTCTCCCCGTCCAATAGGGAGCAATTTGGACCCTGGCTGACCATGGGTGAAGATGGGGATAGTACACAGTGTCTGGGGACCATCCCATCTGTTCAAAAGTAGGGCATCGGGTGCCCTGAAGAGGGCTTCCTGCAGGTGTCCCCCTCTGACTGTGGGCAAATCATTTCACCCCTGAGGCTTCTGTTCTTTGTCTCAGAAACGGAACCAACACCGCTCGCCTGCCTCGGAGATGGCTTAGGAAAGCAAAGTCACTGTGGCAAAAACATCGCCTACTTAGTTCTCAGCTCCCTCTCTTGGGGTTTTAATGAAAATCAAATGAGCTAATGCATGCGAAGTGCTTAAGACTGTATTTGGCACGCAGTAAGTCCTGAAGCAATGTTGGTCATTATTTTTATTGGCTTCGAAGGAAGCCAGGCGAAGGCTGGTAAAAAAGAAGAGACAGCGGCACCAACAAAAGCCTGAATTACCTCCCTATTGTTAGGGTTCCTAAGGTGCCTCCCCTGAGTAACCAGCTGAGTGAGAGGTCCTTTATCCCAACTGCCACTAGTGGCTGCCCTCACACACCTAGGTTGCCCTTGCGGTGAAGTGGGACCTTGGTGCAGGGCTAGACCAGGGGACATTTCAACAGGGTCCTACTGAGGTTGAGCCATCATAATGCAAAAAACACTGTTTTAACAAAATAAATAAGTAATGAGGACAAGTGACCTTGAACCTTCCTAAGTCTAGTCTTGTCCTTGAAACTGACCCTCATGGAGTCGAGGAGGAAGTGTTGCTATTTCCATTTCTTGTTGTTAATACTTTGGTTTGGTTTTTAATTGGGCGTTTAAGCATGTGTTTCCTAAGCTGCATCAGAATATGCTGGGTTGATGTGGTGCCGTCAGATGTCCGTCTTCTCCCAGACCATCCAGTCTTCTCAGACACTGTTGCCTTTCCAGAGCTCACTGCGAGGTTGCTGGCCGACCAGACTCTGTGGGGGTGAAGCAAGGGCAGCCCCCCACCACTTCCATCCGAGGGAGGACGAGGCAGCATGATTGGCCACCAGCTTGGGAAAGCCAGACTTGAGGTACTGGGGTGTCTAGGATTGGAAGGCATTTAGATTAATTGGCCACCATTTACAGCTTCATGCCCAGCCCTGATTTTAATGAGCCGCTTCCGGATTTCATCTCCCAAATGTTCAGCCGCTGTCCTTGTTTAATCCCGAGGGCCGGATGGGTCCTCATGTGTGCACATCGATGCTGTTTACCAACATGAAAGCCGCCCAGCCGTGTTTGAACTTTAGGCACCGCCATTGGTTATCAATAAGGAAAGGCAACCCGGCAGGTGTCGCATCAATAGGAGCAGGTCAATATTCTGTGCACAGGCGAGACCCGGCCTATCTGCGTGGTCCGGGGGAGGAGGCCGCAGCGGGCAGGGGCTCTGGCCCGCTGATCTTTGTCCTCTGGGACGACCATCGTCTTTCCCATTCTGAGTCACTCAGTGATCCCCTGGGGGATCGGTCCCCTCTGGTGACAGAAGAAGCTTCCCGTGATAGCCGAGGAGAAAGTCAGCACAGTGGAAGAATGACTTTTCCCAGCAGATGCCCAGGGCCATCGTCCTTTGGGGGTCCTGGACTTGGAGTCAGCTTTCGGCCAGGCTCCCACACTTAACAGCTGTGTGATTTGGAACAAGTCAAAAGCTCTCTTGGCCTCCCTTTTTTGATCTAGAAAAGATCAGTCTCGATGGTGAAAGGCGATCACATGTCCAAAAGTGTGTTTGGAAGCTGTGAAGGGTCAATGTGTTGTGCAATGGTTTACGGAGGCAGACAGACATGGGTTCAAACTCCAGTTCTGCCACTTCCTGGCTGGGCGTCCTCCATTCGGTCCATACCATCTCTCTAATCCTCAATTTGTCCATCTGATGAATGGACTTAATAGTGGTACCAACCTGGAAAGCTGTTTGAGGACTCAATGGGATTAAGCACTAAAGGCTATTGTAGCCTCGTATCTGGACCTAAGAAACCCTTTGTACGTACGTACGTATTAACTGTGGCTCCATTCTGTTGGCTATTTTAATTAAATTAGCATTTTATCACCATTGCAATTCCCAGGTCTGCGACTTCTCAGTGGAGTGAATTTGGAACTTAATTTCCTTCCTGAGCTCTGGTTTCTCAGCTTTCAAATCTGATTCCTAACACCAACCTCTCAAGCTTCTCTGAGAAATAAGTGAAAATGTGCAACCCATGGACCAGTATATTTTAGATGCTCAATGCATGCTAGCTCTCTTGTGCTCATGTTGCTTTGTCTCTTCTGTGGAGAGATGTAAACCTCCTTCCTTTCTGCAGTATTCTTTGCAAATCTGCAGGAAGCATGTTTAGCGGTTTGATTTCAGGCCTGGGTTCGAAAGTTGCCCCAGTTGGGAAGGGCAGCGTCCCAGGAGCAGATGTCAGGACGGGAGAACGTGGCTGACCTCCCCCAGGCTGTGCCTCTGGAGGGCAATGGTCACAGAGCCCTATGGGGTTTGTTGTTGTTGTTTTAATATATATTTTTATTGAGGAAGGGAGAAGGAGAGGGAGAGAGAAACATCAATGATGAGAGAGAATCATTGATCAGCTGCCTCCTGCCAGCCCCCCACTGGGAATAGAGCCCGCAACCTGGGCATGTGCCCTGACCGGCAATTAAACTGCAACCCCCTGGTTCATAGGTTGATGCTCAACCACTGAGCCATGCTGGCTAGGCTTAGTTCTATTTTATTGTCACTTATACACACCCCTCCCTCTGTATTCCATACTGTAATCTGTGGGGAGCAGCTTGGTTAATTCAGGAATTCATTTTTAAAAGTTCTCACATGGATATAAACTATGCTTAATAATTGGTATTAAGGACTGGTACCACTATACAATACCTTTTTTCTTGTATTAAGTCTTGTAAATACCAGTTTCATTAAAATTTTTTTTTAAAAGTTCCCACATGGGAGTCCAACTTCCAAAGGGTCGAGTCCCACAGCTCATGCTCTGAGGGACTGTGGACTTGTGTTTCTACGACTTCTGCCTTCAGAGACCCAGCCACACGTACGCAGTCGGTGCACACAGAGGCCCAGGGTTTCCCCAAGCATGAACCTGTGGGTGGTCCCGGATACCACCTCCCGCAACTGCCCCGACTCTGCTAAACAAACAACTAAAAATCTACCTTCCAGGAGGGGGACCAGCTCATCCCAACGTGACCGGGACGTTCCTCCTTTGACCACAGAAAGACCTGTCCCCAGGACCCCCTCGGTCCTGGGCACACGACCACACGTGTCACCCTACTTTCCAGGGTAGTCAAATTCTCTTTCCCGTCAGTTGATGACGAAGCAAAGAAACTTGGGACAAATTGGGACGTTTCTCTAGCAGCGAGGAATGGGGACACCCACAGAGGCCCTGGGCTCCCTGCTCTGAACACAGACACTCAAATAGCTACACTCTCCTTGGAGCACACAGGAAGCCAGTCCTTCCTAGAATGGATTCTGTAGAAAGCACTAGATGGTATGCAGACCTTCAACTTCTTATGAAGCAAACCTCTTTTCCTTTGAGTCTTACATGAGCGGGTAGAGCGGCGCCCAAAGTAACTCTGAGAGAATTTCGATCTCTCTCTAGCTTAAGACTCATAAAAACGCCTTTAGTCTCTTAGAGAAAGAATAGCAGAAACCACTCTGCCAATTAGTAAAAGAAATTCTAGAATTATTTACACATAAGCAAAGCAAACCAGGTTAAAGATACTGATGGTAAGTTCCTGATGTCGCTGACGTTTCTGTGGACTTTAGACTTTAAAAGAGTAGAACAAGAGAGGGAAGCCAGTACGAGCTAATGTGTTCTGAGTACTTGGTGCACGTCAGGCACTGCGCTCACCGCTTCCACACCTGATCTCATTTACTCCCAACAGAACCCTGGGAGACAGGTACTCATATTATCAGTTGCCTTTTGGAGTTGAAAACATGAGTTTCGAAGGCGTTGAAGGAACTGGTCTAAGGTGGCACACCAGCAGGGGTCAAGGCCAGGATGTATACCTTGGTCATCAGGGCAGTAGCCATGGCTTTGGCCAGCGTGCCACATGCTTCCCAGCATATTCACCCTCACCGACTGGCCCATCAGTTTTTACATGATTTCCTGCAAAGCCGTCAGAGATGCTTTGCTCAGGGTGAACCCAAGCAGTCAACACTGTTTCAACTCTGGCTGCTGCGTGCACACACTCACACGTGCACTCACACACACACGCACCTGCTAGTAAAAATGCAGGGATTCAAGTGGAATCGCTGTAAAACATGCACATTTTCTTTTTCCTTGGAGCTTCCCATGCATGCGTCTCAGTGACTGTCAGGCAGAGTCTACATGTTGAGGGGTCGTAGGAGGGGGTGGGGCGAGGGGTGATGAAAGGTGCTGGAGTGTCGGAGGGAAAGCCAAGCAGAAGTCAGAAGGCTCTGTGTGGGTCATAGCCCCTTCCTCTCAAGTCTCCGGGAAAGTTTAGAATCTCTATGATTGGGAGCCTTGGGAACAGCAAGGGACCAAAAGCCGGCTTGGGGACAACCTGAGACCTCACCCCCCAGGAGAAGGCTGGGGAGTGGAAGACACTGAGAGGAGGGCTCTGGACTTGGGGGCTGAGCTGGGAGGGCAGACTGTGGAACTGGGACAGGGAGCCAAGTTCACCTAAATCTGTCAGGGGACAATGGCTCCATGTGGCCTTGGTCACACACATTCTTCAAGTCCCCAGGCTTCTGGCCACGTGCCTTCAAAATCCCAGACTCTGCTAGCCCGAGACTCTGAGAGTAAGCGGCGCCATACTGGGCAGCTTACCCCTGTCTAGATATCTCTGCCCCAAAGGTCCTCTCTTTTCCCGCCACTCTGCCTCAGTTACCCTCCCTGTGCTGTCCGTCCCCCCACCAACCAAAGAATGCCAACCAGCTTATCAGGTATTTGGGACTCACCAGCTCCCAGAAGCAGAGTGAACCGGAGGGATGAAGCTGGAACTTTCAACTTTCTTCAATGTTCTCCCCTAATTGGAAGCGACCACCTAAGACAATGCCAAGCACATGTGGTTGGGGGTTGGGAGGCATTCTTGAAGACGCTCACCTGCAGGCACTCACCTCCATTTCTGGAGGCCTCCGTGAGCTGCAAGGCCCTTTATTCAGCTTTGAGGAAGGTTCGTTCTTAGTGGGACAGCGCAGACCGCTCTGTGTCCCGGGCCTGTTCTGGTAGGTTCCAGAAAAGTTTTCTCAAACATCCACAAGTCACTGCTGGGCCTGGTGGACGGTTAGCCCCTCTTTACCCAAACAGGAGGCGATGTGTGGGTCACTTCTGAAAACTCCATCTTCACAAGGACCGCATCAGGCTGCAAATCTGGACTTTCCTCCCCCCTCCCCCATCTCCCTTTTGTTTCTTGCTAATTGGCAGAAAATTAATGAACGTGGTACTGACTGAGCAGCTGCTCTTTATGGGAAAAGACGGAATTGGAGTTTTTCTTGCCCCATTTTTTTTTGAACACATCAAGAAGGTGGTAGCATGTGGCAGGTCAGAAATGAAGAGACGGCAACAGTACAGATTGTATAGAACACAAAGGAGTTGGTGTGTGTGTGTGTGTTTTCTCTTTTGTTTGAACTTTCTTGCATCTTTTCTTTTTTTTAAGCTCATATTCGGCCGCAGCTCATAATTAGCAGCTAGGCCTCTGGGACCTAATTAACCAATTCAATTAACAAAAAAAGCACACAAGTCACCCTGACATTTGTCAGCCATTAGGAGGGATGTCAGACTGGCAGTTTCAGCCAAAACATTCACGGGGACTCGCTCATTTGTGACTCATTTCACTCCACGACCCCCCTGGAGAAATGGCCTCTGCGCCACACTGCCCAGCGCTGCGGACCAGGAGCTTGACCTTCAGAGGTCAATACAGGGCTCCCTCCTCCCTCTCTCACGGACTCAAGGGGCCCCATCTCCACCTCGGCTAAGACATCTTCTACACCTCGGCCTACACTTCTCCCCAGTTCCCACAAGTCCCTTCCGACAAGCCCGATACCCTCGGCTATTTCTCCAGGGGACGAGGATTCAGCACAGGCTTCCTTATTGGGGGCGAAGCTGTCCAAGCCGTTATGATGTTTGGCCTGTGGGTCCCCACATTTACCCCCTGAGCTGGGCCGGGCGGCTGCAGCCAGCGCCAGCTCCAGCTCCAGTCGGGCAGGCGCTCGCTTCATGCAGGCACCGCCTTTGTTCTTGGGGTTGATCACTCCAGTATCTTACTTGATGCCAGCGGGCACTGGTAGAGTAGCGTGGCCATCTTTGCCTCTGATCTCCCTTCACTTAATCCAGGTCCCCGGAAGCCTTGATTTCATACTAAGCAAGGAAGCCCATGTGCATAAATAGCTCAGGTACGTGGGTTGACAGGTAAAGCGGGGTGGCCAGGCCCTGAAATATCAGAGACCGAGTGGCACATCTTCCAATGTATCCCTCCCCCTTACCTTAGGAAGTCTCCAAAGGCTGGTTTTGGCAGCCCCGAGAAGTAATCACCACCAGGCATGGTTTAGAGAGGCTGTGATCGGCTGTAAGGAGAAGCTCAGGTAACAGTGACGTAAAAGCATGAGGATTTATCGTTCTCACCTGACAGGAGGTCCCCGGGGGAGGCAGTCACGGGCTCCACCATTTCATCAGTCCCTCCACCTGACCTCCACCTGTTCCACGCCCCTTCGCACGTGGACTTGGTCCTCGTGGTTGCAAGGTGGCTCCTCCCACACCGCCAGGTCTTGGGGCTGCACTCCAGGGAGGAAGAAGAGAGCAGGGGGAAGGCCAAAACTTTGTGAAATCTCTCTCCTTTTATTTTTTTTAACTGAGAAAACAATAGCTTTTTAGCAAGACTCACCCAGCGGATGTCCACTTTTGATGGACTAGAACTACATCGTAAAGCCACCCCAACCACAAGGGATCCTGGGAGATCAGGATTTTCTTGGTTGAATATATGGCCGCCCTGAACAAAATCAGGATTGTGTTCCTGAGGAGGGAGGGGAGGGGAGGTGTTGGTGAACCAGCAGTGTCTGCCCCCACCCTGGGGACATATTTTCTTTGCAGGTACCTTGCGGGGAGGTAATGGCACCCCTGTTTGACCGATGAGCCAGGGATGCTCAGTGGGGCTCAGTACTTTGCCCGAGGTCACACTGTTGGTGAGTGACAGTGCAGTGGGTAGGATTCAGATGGGCTGGACCCGAAGCCGGTGGGATTTTTCCCACGCCAGCACCACTGTGTACCAGCTAGGGATTCTGGGAGACCCAATCCACAGCCACATAGTGGGACTCTCTGATGATCACAGTACAGCATAGGGAATATCGTCAATAACATTGTAATAACTGCATACTGTGCCAGGAGGGTACTTGAATTATTGGGGAGGGAATCACTTTGTAAACAATATCATTATCTAACCAGGGGTCCTCAAACTTTTTAAACAGGGAGCCAGTTCACTGTCCCTCAGACAGTTGGAGGGCCGGACTATCATTTAAAAAAAAAACAACTATGAACAAATTCCTATGCACACTGCACATATCTTATTTTGAAGTAAAAAAAACAAAAAGGGAACACATACAATATTTGTATTTGCATGTGGCCCACGGGCTGTAGTTTGAGGACCCCTGATTCTAACCACTATGCTGCACGCCTGAAACGAATATAATATTGAATGTCAACCGTAAGAGAAAAAACAAAATAAAGAAAAAGAGACTCTCCCCAGTTGGACATTGGAGTTGGGGACCCCGAAGAAGCTCTTGGCCCTCCAGCCTGCCCCCGCTGTTTGCCTGGTTCCGAGCCATGTGCCAAGCACCACACGCATGGGTTTCATTTCCCCCAGAGCTGGCCCGAGTAAGCCTCCCAAGCCACCTTGCCTGTCACCCTCTGCCCCTTCCCTCCAGCCCCCCAACCCCCCAGCTCACACCCAAAGCTGACCCATTCAAACAGGAGACACCGCAGGCTGTGCAAGTAGGCCGGAGGCAAAAACAGGCCCTGTTTCAAAAGGTGCCTCCCTACCCTTCTGAAAGAAGGCCATTAATTGCAAGCCCCTATTGATTCATTACCACGAACCAGCCTGCACCGCCCGCTCGCCTGTAGCACAGCCTTTCCCCACAGAGGGAGCCGGCGTGCTTTGCAGGTAATCTACAGGGCCCCGCAGCAAATACCTCCACCGGGGCTATTCAGGCGTGAACAATATAGCGGCCCCTTATTGTTACGTCCATTGTTCCCTCACAAAGAGCAGCGGGCAGGTTCAATCTATTTTAGCTGGGAAGGCTCTACAGAAACCCTTGCCACCGAGCATTTGATACTGATCACAGAGTCACATCAGGGAACAGCCGCTGAAAGGAGAAAGTCATTTTTATTGCTGAACTTGACAGGCGACGACCTCTCCTCTGCTCCGGCTCCCCAGGACTTCCCCTCTAAGGGGACGTGGGGATTTTTTTTTTTTTGGTTTTGTTTTTTATGCCACTCAATGAGACTGGGTTTCTAAAGGGGGCAGTGATACGGATCATCAGGGGAGGGGGGAAAAAAAAAACCAACAAAACATTACACAATGTCACATTCAGGCAACATATGTGAACTCTGGATTCATTTAATTTCAAAACACATGCTCCCAGGGGAGTGTGAATTGTAGCAAAGGGTGTGGCACTCCAGAGTTGGTGGTGTCTCACTGGTACCACTTGGAATGATGGATCCCATGGAAGAACGCGGGGACTCAATCCCGCCCTGGACTGGCCTCTCTTTGGCCAAGGCGGTGGAAGTGCCACTAGCTCAACCCACCCTGCTCCTGCCAAGGGGGAGTCCACGGGGAGTGAGCCCATCTTCCAAGAGATGCAACTTGTAAGAAAAGAGAGTTAGGAAAAGACCAACAAGTTGTTACAGATGTTCTGAGAGGTCACCCCTTACATCCCCACCTACTTGAGATGGCAAGTTTCACCGGATTCTCCCAACGACCGAGGCGGCTGGTAATGCCATTCACACCATACAAACCAGGTCGCCCGGAAAGGCACCCTCCTGCAGGGGGCTTGCAGTCTCCTTTGCAGCTTTTGGGGGAAGTGCTGTGTTTTTGTCTAATGTGTTTCCTGGAAGGACTTAAAATATATTTTGTTGGCCCCGCTAGCTCCTTGAGAACAAGAAGCCCTGAAGGTGTCATCATGAAGGAGAACTGATCTCCTCCACAGAAGGGACTGGGTTTCCTCTTTGCCTCCAAATTACTTTCACTTGGACACAAATACTCCATGAATCTTCTTTGAATGAACAAATTCACTGGTTTGTCCAAGGTTGTAGAATGAGTTCCTGCCTAGGAAAGTTTCCCTCAACAACGGATGATAGTAAGTATTTGAGACAAACAGAATTTGGGGATCAAATGGGTTTGGTCTTGGAGAGCCACAGTGCACGCACATTAGCATACGGAAAGGCTCGGAGAAGTCCTGCAAGAAAAAGCCCATTTAACTTTTTTCAAACTCGGCACTTTTTAAGCTGTTTATTCGCCACAAGACTCTTTATTTCGTGTTGCAAAATCTTCCAACATCTCACAGAGCCAGTGTTCCTTAGAACAGAATTCAGGAAGGCAACCCAGGAGCCTCCGTTAGTGCAGCAAAGAACGGAAGAGGATTCTGCATGAACAGGGCAGAGAGATGAGAAATCATGGGATGAAAGGTAGCGGAAGCTCCAGCCACATTGGTGCTGTCAGAGTGGAGAGGTAAGAACAAAGGTGTGAGAGTAATAAGGGCCAAGCCCTGTAGAAGGCCTTGTCCACCATCCGACGGAGCTCGATTTAACTGTGTAGCCCAGTGATGGCGAACCTATGACACGCGTGTCAGAGGTGACACGCAAACTCATTTTTTTGGTTGATTTTTCTTTGTTAAATGGCATTTAAATATACAAAATAAATATCAAAAATATAAGTCTTTGTTTTACTATGGTTGCAAATATCAACAAATTTCTATATGTGACACGGCACCAGAGTTAAGTTAGGGTTTTTCAAAATGCTGACACGCCGAGCTCAAAAGGTTCGCCATCACCTGTGTAGACACTTGGGAGCCCTGACTCTCTGCACAGTAGAATCATGTGGTCAGATCTGAGGTCTAGGCCGATTGTTCTGGTGGTTGGGTGGAGGGCGGATTGGAAGGGGATACATCGGATGACTGATTAGGAGGCTGCCTTGGTGTCTGGTAGGAGAAGATAGTGTCTGTTAATAACAGGACATGGGTGGGCTGTAAGAGTTGATAAGCTGCCATCCACATGTTTCCAACCTCAGCCAAAGCCTGGAGACAATACTCCCAAACTGGTCTGACAGCCACTCATCAGAGAGCTCGTGTCATCAAAAGCAAGGGAGACCCACTGAGAAGAAGCAACAGGGCCGGGGACCTCGCGGCAGAGGTAGCAGGGACAGAGACGCAGGGACTGTTTTATTCCTCTTTCCTTCCCAGGTCTTGGCAGGTTCTGATGCAAGTTCAGTGCTCAGTGACTATTCTCCGCGTGGATGAACAGATTGTCTTGTGTGTTCAAGGCTGTGTGCCACCTTGGACAAGTTGGCCACCTTCCGAAGAGAGACTCTCGCAGCAAGAACAGCCCAAACAGATGCCCCTGGTTTTTGAATTTTTCCTGCAAGGTCTCATTAAATTCCAGCCTAAGACGATCTGTTCATTTGTGGAAAACTGAGTGTGAGTTCGGGGGCCTGGGACTTTAGGCATGGGCACACTTGGGACAAATGGCTCCGTTTTTAAGGAGTAGAGAGGAAGTGCCAAGTCGGACCCAGGCTTTCTACCCCTCCACCCACAGCCCATATTGTCCCAAAGCATTTGTCCTTAATGGTCGATCCTGAGCGTATTTCAGGGGAAATTTAATCCATATGGTTTCAATTCATTTACACTTAACTCATTAGAACACTGACTTTTTCCTGGGAGAGTTTCTTGCTATTTGGGAAGCATTTTCAGATGTGATTAAGGCCTTTAAAATGCTCAGTCAAGAGGCTGGGAGTTGGTCATGGGTTAGACATGTGAGGAGGCTGAGGGACCAGCCTGGACTTTCTTTGCTCTGGTTCAGAGAGGGCCAATTTGGTCACATTTCTTCCTTGATATTGGGAATGCACTGGGTTAGAGAAAGATGGAGAACTTGGAGAAGGAGACCCAAGCTGGAAGCAGGGCAGAGCATGGGGGATGGAGCCCTGGCCCCTCAGACTGACAGGCAGGGAGACTAGAGCTTCCAGTCCAGCCCCCTCGCAAAAAAATCCTCTCCACATCCAGGCCATGCAGCCTTATCACCTTGGTTATGACAAACGCCTCCCTGGGCCAGTAGATGGTTACAGTGGAAGAGCCCTTGGCGAACAATCATTCTGCTCCTCTCAATTTGCATAGGAGAAAGCAAAACCCAGAGATGCAAGTGACTTACCTAAGGTCACATGTCAGGATAATGACAGAGCAGAGTCTGAAATCGGGGCTCCTAAATCCCACTCCTGTATCCTCCCATGACTGCAGACATGGCCCTACCCTGAGATGCCATCAGCTGGTTAACACCCTCCTTGTTCTGTATTCTTCTTAGCATTCGCTGAGATTTACTGTGTATCAGACTCCACTAGAAGCACTTTGTGTAAAATATTATGAGCTCTGTGACACTGGACAAGTTACTCAACCTCTCTGAGCCTCAAGAGATAGTAAACATGGGAATCAGGAGTGGAAGCTCTGAGCCACACTGCCCAAGTTCAAATCCCAGCTCTGCCACTTACAAGTTGACTGATCTTGAACAGATAACTTACTCTTTCTGCCCCTCAGTTTCTACCTCATAGGACTGTAAGAAGGCCGGATATTCTTATTTTTTCAGATACTCCTCTATGATGAACCCAATGATACAGCTACTCTTATTATTGCCATACTGCCAATGAGAAAACTGAGGCCCATGACAGTTATGATAGTTGTCCAAGGTAATTGGCAGAGCTAGAATTGAAACTCAGATCTTTCTGGCTCCAGGGAAGCAGGTACCTGGGATCCTATATAATAAAAACCTAATATGCAAATTGTTCCCTCCGGCAGTGGTTTGACCTGAAGTTCGACCGGGAGTTCGACCACTTGCTATGACGTGTGCTGACCACCAGGGGGCAGCGCAGAACATGGCAGGCATTGGTGACTCAGCACTGGCAGAGGGCGGAGCCACCGCCCAGCTCCCAGGCGCTGAGAGAGAAAGGGTAAATAGCAATATTAAAATATTTCTTCTAATTATTTCCCTTTCAATGTACACGAATCTGTGCACCGGGCCACTAGTTTTTTAATAATATTGTGAGTATATTTGTTTATTTTTCCCCATGATACAATGTAGGCACAGCACAATTTCCCTTATGTCACCCTAGCTGGTTTGCTCAGTGGTTAGAGCATCAGCCTGCAGACCAAAGGGTCCAGGTTTGATTCTGGTCGAGGGCACATGCCCGGGTTGCAGGTTTGATCCCCACTAGGGGGCGTGCAGGAGGTAGCCAATCAATGATTCTCTCTCTCTTTCCCTCTCTGAAATCAACACAAATATATTTTTAAAAAATTTTCTCTTATGTCTTTAATAATCTATAACACAAAACAATCATGATAGATATTAAAAACATTTCAAATTAAATTTCCATTGTGTGCTCGGCACCCAAATTCCGGATGTATTTTGGGATCATCTCCACATTAGACAAGATGCTTTCAGGTCTAAGAGACAGTAACTCAACCCGAACTTACAAAAGCACCAACTGGAAAGGTCCACAGTTGAATCCAGCCACGGAGAAGATGTCACCAAGAATCTGGTCTCACCATCTCTTCTCTCTGCTTTCCTTCAGGCTGGCCTCAGTCCCAGGCTGCGTGGCCCATGTAGGGCGATATCACCACCAGGGGGTCCAGGTCAATGGGCTCCCAGCTTAGCAACTCCTGGAGAAAGAGGGTGTGTTGTCTCCAAATTCCAGCAAAACCTCAGGATCGACTCTGTTGGTCTGGCTGAGGATACATACCCACAAACACCGCTCCAGGAAACGAAGCGCAAGGATTGGTCAGCTCCTGTCATGTGCCCATGCTCAGGGCCATTAATGGAGTCAGCCTCACTCCAACCAGAAGGCTGGGAGTGGGGGAGGGGAGCCCCCACAGGAAAACCTGGGATGCTCTTCTGAGGATAAGGGGCCTGGATGCTGGGCCGACAGAAACATCAGATGTCCATTACAACTTGCCAAGCACGTGCTGAGAAAAAACATGATAGTTGTTTGCATCACACTTGATACCTCATTGGACCCAAACCCTCAATCCTCAAACGTCTGGTCATAACACTTTTTTCTTCACCTGAGAAATCCTTTAAACCGTGTTCTGCGAGGACATCCTAAAGACCACGGGCGCAGGAAGAGCCCAGTAGCAGCCCCGCCGCTGTGGGCTGAGCTGGGGTCCATTCTGTGGGCTGTGTTCTCTGTCCCAAGCCCTGCGGGTCGCTGGAGGTCACTGCTGTCCTGTCAGGTGAAGGGAGGGCCTCAGCTTCATTGCTAGTTCCCTTCTCCCACAGGAACCTCGAAAGGGCCTTCTTCTCGGGGGTCTGAACTTCAGCCCTGATTGTCTGGGGACAACGGGATCTTCCTCCTAGAGGTCAGCTGAGAGGACCACAATAACAGAGCACAGCCCACATTCACAGGAAGCCCTGTCCCACAGATAGGCAATCCGTGGCCCCAGTCTGCTCACCTCGGGGCAGTAGAGGGTGGGCTGGACAGAAGCTAACAGCATCATGTAAGCTGGAGGAACAGCCCCCCAATGACCTCATCTCATCCTCACAACAGTCCCATGACATCAGTATTCGTATTCATTTTTACAGACAAGGAAGCTAACACTCTGGGAGGGTGAGTCAGAGCTGCCACAACCAGTTGCAATGGGTGGTCTCTGTGAGTAGCAGAGCACACAGCAATAAAGGTAGCAGGCAGCATTCATTTGGCATTGACAATATGCCAGGCACCTCCAGATGAGTTAATTCTTTAATCTCCACAATCATCCCATGCAAAACCTCAGGGACCACGCACAATCCCTTGCCTCACTAGCCCAAGGTCAACAGCTAGTAAATAAATGGTGGAGAGTTCCAGAATCCCTGCCATAACACACTTTTCCTACAGAGCATTTTTTATACTTGTGATTAAGTAATTCTCCACCCGATGGGATGCGAGTTCTATGATGGCAGAACAGTCATTGTTCATAGTAGGTGCTCAATAAATACTGCAAGTGATGAATGAATGAAAAAGAGGGTATGAAGGACAGATTCCAGAAAGAGTTTTAGCAAAAACTGTCTACTGTTTCATGCCATATGATGGCATGAATGCAGGATGGTGGGGGAAGTGGGTAAAAACCTGAACGCTGGCATCGGTGCCAGGCTGTGCAGAATGAAGTCCCCAGAACACGCAAACTGAGGTCTGTAAGGATGTGCTTTCTAAAACACTACAAAGTCCCTTGGCCGCCACACCACATCTGGCCAAATAAGCATTTGTTTCTAAGACAAACTAAGACCATCCCGCCCAACATCCAAAGTGGCTGCTGGCCAACAGGCACTTGGGTTCAATGCTGATTGTGTTGAAACAGCTGAATGTGCACCATGGAGATCCAGGCCTGCTGCTCTGGGCCTCTTCTCTCCCGACCCTGGCTGAGGGCGAGAGCATCCCGGTCGGGACTCTTAATCCTCCTGAACACAAGGGAGGATGTGCTTCTGACTGGACGCCAAGGCACTCCGCGCCCTGGGAGGCTCCCCTGGGCGCATCGGGAACATTCAGAAATGCTGCCACCTTGTGGCGACTGCAGGCAAGAGCAAGGCGCTCCCTGGCCAACTCCCTCCAACAAACCAGTTCCCCAAAGGCTCCCCCTGAGTTCCCATTTTCCTTTTTCTCATTCCCCCCGCCCCCACCCCGGCCTCTTGACATCCTCCCGCTGCCCTAGAGTAGTGACAAAGTCATGTTTGAATCTCATGTTGGAACTGGGAATTTTTCTTTCTGCAAAGAGCACAACCGAATGCACTTTTGAATTCTTGAGAATTTTTCTTGAATTCTTTTTTATTTTTTTTAGGAGAGAGCACTTCATTGAGAGTGAGTGAGGCCAGTCTCCAGCTCCGAGTGCCACTCACGGGCAAGCTCGATGGCATTCCCACTGAGAGAGGCAGCCCGAGCTGAGAGGACTTGTTAGTTAGGGACAAAAGCCTGCTGAGGACTTGGGTAGAAAAGCCACCTGCCACCTCCAAGGTGACCACATTGGGACGACAGGATGCTGGTGGGTTCTCACCCCTCCCGTAAGCTTGTGGCGTCCTGGGCTCCTCCTAGAAGGCCCTCACTTGAAATGAAGAAGCGAAGCCTCAGTGAGGTGCTTGGAGGCTGATTTCTAGAAGGTGCTGCTCCAAATGCCATGAAAGGTTGTGCACGGTTTGCATCGCAAAGCACTGAGCTGTCGGAGCCACCAACCTGCCCTGGGTGGATTCTCTGCTCCAGGGCCAGCCTTGGGCAAAACTGTCACCGGGAAAATAATGATCTTTGGCACCTCCCAGCTCTCCTGGAAGTTATCAGATCTGTAGAGGGCAAGCCCCGCAGGGAAGGGGCTGGGACACAGGAAGGGGGAAGTTTACAAAGTCTAGGATGCTCCCCCAAAAAGGAGGGGGCCCCGATGGAGGCCTGCTGGTCACTGGATTTCGAGGTTAGAATCACAGAGCTGTAAGGGGCCTTCCCTCCCTGACCTGGGAATAAGAAGTAGCAGAATGCAAGTCATTATGCACTTGGATTCTCGGATTAGATGACACAAGTTCAAGTCCCTGTTCTACCACTTGGTCCTTGGTAGCTTTGTGACCCTGGGGAAGTTACTTAACCTCAGTGTCTTCAACTATAAAATCGAGGAAAATAATAGACCTCAAAGGGTATTTTAAGTATTAAATAATTTTTTACTTATTTAAATAGTGTTGGTGCATTATAGTTGTTAAACAAATGAAGTGTCATGTACATTTGGAAGCAGCATTCATTTATTCTGTACCCATTTGATTCAGCACCCCAGCCTGTACCAGGTGTCAGAGGCTCAAAGACGAAGCGCCAATCCTGGCATGTACAAAATGCTGAGAGATGAGAGTTGAAGGCACGCTGAAGTTCTAGGCAAATAGAACTCTCCAGAATGCAGTCTATGAGGTGAGAAAGGGCTTTGTAGAGGATGTAGCTTGGAGGGCACTGGGGCCTACAGGATGGCCGAGATGGACAATAGCGCTGTTTGCCAAATATTTTTAACTCTCTGCTGCCCAGGAGCATGGTAGGTTTGTATTTCCTTATATTCTAGTCCCATGTAGTTGGCAAGAGCCTCCTGATTAGTTCCTACCAATGAGTGTGAGCAGAAGTGACATGTGTGACTTTTAGGCTAGAGCGCTAGACCCTCCAAAGCTCTCTCTCTTTCTGGCACAGACACCATTATTATTTGAAATGATGGCTGCTCC
Organism: Myotis lucifugus; assembly: GCF_000147115.1. Lineage (NCBI taxonomy): Eukaryota > Metazoa > Chordata > Mammalia > Chiroptera > Vespertilionidae > Myotis > Myotis lucifugus. The sequence goes on from NW_005871092.1 coordinate 4,983,391, forward strand.
ATCAGCCTAGGCCCCTCCATGATTACAACAAACAGAAGCCCCTGCCAACCCACAATGGACCTGTAGAATGAGAGACAACTACAGCTGCTTATTTTAAATCACTGCAATTTAAGGTCTGTTTGTTACTGTAGCACAGCTTTACCTATGCTGACTGATACAATGGGCATGACTGGTTGAATTACTCTGGTTATTAGGGGAAAAGGTGTGACCACTTTGTCCTACAAGGCTGGCCTGATAAGAGTCCACACTCCCCTGAGGAGGTGGGCAGAGCAGGTTGGGTTTATCCTTATTGCAAGTGGAGCAGGTTAACTCTTCTGCCATCTGGTTTCCCACCCCAGCCCCGCCCCCGCCCCCGCCCTCCAACCTCCCCCACGCCTGGCACTGGTTTCCACCTCTGCATGTACGACAGAATGTCTGATGGCGTTGTTTTTCTTTTACCTTTTTAAGAATTAAATACGTGTCTACATATTTTAAAACGAATTCTGGGCCATGCCGCAGTTTTAGTTTAGACTCACCCCAGGGTCCCAAATCGACAATGACAGCCTTGCACAGAGAGAGCAGACGACTGCCACTGGGAGCAGACAATGGCCCTGAGACGGGATACAATCCTAAGATGCCTTCAGAAGGTAAAAGGAAGGTACCATTGTACACGAAAGATCTTCAGTTATCAAAGGAGCCCTCGAGATCACCAGTTCAACACTTTCAGGTGAAACATGAGAAAAATGAGACCCAGAAAGATCAAAGGACGTGCCCCAGATGATACAGAAATGATATAACCACGAGCGCACCTCCGAGATATTGCGGCCCAGTTCCTGGTCACCACAATGAAGTGAGTTGTAATCTTTGTGCTGGCGGAGGGTCTTGCTTTCAATTTTTAAAACACCCAACACCTGTGAAGCACAATAAAGTGAGGTGCAACAAAACGAGACATGCAGGCAAAACCCTCAGCCCTCCACATTTCCTAGCGTTCTTTTGCAAAATGACAGTTCGCAGGGCCTCGAGGAGATTCTGATTCAGTGGGTCCAGGGTGGGGCCTGGGATTCTGTGTTCTTTTTTTTTTTTTTTAATTCAGTGTATTATTTGGTAAATTTTTTTTTTGAATTCAGTGTATTATTTGGTAAATTTTTTTTTATTGCTTAAAGTATTACAAAGGGTATTACATATGTGTCCTTTTTTTCCCCCCCGCCCTTGACAATCCCCTGGCCTCCCCTACTCCCCAGTGTCTTATGTCCATTGGTTATGCTTATATGCATGCATACAAGTCCTTCGGTTGATCTTTTACCCCCCTCCCTCTTGCCCCCCAACCCTCCCCGGCCTTCCCACTGCAGTTTGACAGTCTGTTTGAGGCAGCTCTGCCTCTGTATCTATTATTGTTCATAAGTGTATAATGGTCTTTATTATCCATGAATGAATGAGATCATGTGGTATTTTTCCTTCATTGACTGGCTTATTTCACTTAGCGTAATGCTCTCCAGTTCCATCCATGCCGTTGCAAATGGTAAGAGTTCCTTCTTTTTTACAGCAGCATAGTATTCCATGGTGTAGATGTACCACAGTTTTCTAATCCATTCATCTACTGATGGGCACTTAGGCTGTTTCCAGATCTTAGCTATGGTGAATTGTGCTGCTATGAACATATGGGTGCATATATCCTTTCTGATTGGTGTTTCTCTGTGTTCTTATAAGGCTCCCTGTTTGCCCTGGCCTGTGTGGCTCAGTTGGTTGGGCATCATCCTGTGCACCAAAAGGTCGTTGGTTCGGTTCCCGGTAAGGGCACATGTCCCGGTTGTGGGTTCAATCTCTGGTCGGGCTGTGTACGGGAGGCAAGCAATCAATGCTTCTCTCTCACATCAGTGTTTCTCTCCCTCCCTTTTCCTCTCTCTCTAAAATCAATAAGAAATGTTTTTTTAAAAGGCTCCCTGTGATCCCAGCAAGCAGTGAGGGTGGAGCACCACTGTATGGGGTACGCAGGAGAGGCTGTGAAATGGATGGAGAGCAGAATCTGTCCTTTCTGCTGGGCTGAGCGGAAGCAGACGTGTGAGACCCAACAAGAAGGGTACAGGCCGCTTCTGAGAGTGCGGACCCGGGGCCTCTGTCCCCCAGGGAGGTCCAAGGGAGCAGGAGCGCGGTGCCCGCTGACTCAGTAACACATCTGTTCATTATGGCACTGACTTCACCTGTCCCCGTGGGCTGGCCAGCCTAAAGTGTTTGGGGTTAAGAAAAATAAGTATATCCCCATGTTACCAAGGAAGGCACCGCAGCTCACACTGATTTCAGTGGTGTGGCCAAAGCGTAGGGCTAACAGAGGCAGAGTTGGAGTCAGGCTGCATGCGTTTTCTATGCCTTATCACAAATTAAAACAACACAAATGTAGTCACTTACAGGAGTCAGACACGGGTCTCATGGGTCTCACATCGAGGTGTCGGCAGCCCTACGTTCCTCTGTGGCTCTCGGGGCTGATCCATTTCCTTGCCTTTTCCACCTTCCAGAGGCCACTGCGTTCCTTGGCTCCTGGCTCCCTGCTTCACCTCCCAAGCCAGCAGCAAGGCACCTCTCTGACCTGCCTTCCATCAGCACAGCTCCACCCACAGCCGTGTAAGGACTCCTCCTGTGATTAGCTTGCACCCGCCTGATAAGCCAGGAGACTCTCCCATCTCAGGGTCCTGAAGCTTACCCACATCTGCCCAGTGCCTTTTGCCATGTCAGGTAACATATTCACAGGTGCTGGGGGATGAGGGCGTGGACATCTTTAGGGCTCGTTATTCTGTCTGCCACGTGGTTGCCACTGTTTTGGCTCTTCACTCAGAGCTCTGGGCCATACACCAGGCCACGCACCCACTCTCTCCCCCTCCACCCCTTCCGGGTCTCTCCTTGAGCACAGGGAGTGACTTTACCTCGGGCTACATCTGCTTCCCAACTGCTTGCACAGTTCTCACCCACCCTACCATTTGATTCAGAAATTACATGCAGAACTAATTGTTGCTGGAGGCTACTTGTGAAATGGGGAGACTTTGTAAAAACAATAACAACAACAAAAAACCCAGGAGGAGGCTTGGAGGTACAAATTGAATTGTTCTGGGAAGGGACACACACACACACACACACACACACACACACACACACACACTCCGCACACACTCGCGCGTGCACACACCCCATTTGAGCCCAATACTATGCCTTCCTCCCAGAACCCACAAAGGCCTCCTACTGCTGAGGAACTGGTGAAGAATGCCTTTAATTTTTTTTTAACCCAACAATAAAATGGAAGCAGAAACTCACTAAAAGAGTCACACCTTAGTAATAAGACTACGATAGCCCAGAGTAAAGATCACTTTAAACAAGCTTTAAAACCAGCTTCAAGGGAACCAAGCTGATCTGCGTATTACTAAACTGCCTGTGAGACAAACCCTACACTCTGGAATAAACACAACAAAACCCAGCATGCAGAAAATATGAAAGTTACAGTATCCAGCATCCAAAACATACTATTCACAATGGCAAGAAGCAGAAAAATATAAACCATAGCCAGAAAAGGGGGGAAAAAAAGAAAAACAAGTATGAAAATGACAGAGATGAGGTGAGAAATGGAAGATATAAAAATTACCCAGTGGAATTTCCAGAGAGGAAAAACACATCAAAAATGAAAAGCCATGAAGGGGATTAAGAGGAGATTAAAAGTAGTGAATGAAAAGGTGACTGAACTTGAAGACATAGCAGTAGAAATGACCCCAAAGAATAAAACGACTGACAGGAATGAACAGCATTTCTGTGGCATAAAACTAAGTAGCCTGATGGCAAGTGTTCCTGATTTGTTTGGACAATGTCAAGTGCTCTAACAATTTAACTTCCCTAAGAAGAGAAATCTGGGAATAAGGAGGACATAGAAATTATTTGAAAACATAATATCTAAAATAATCAGAATTTGATAATATCTATGAATCCTGAGATCCAAGAGTGCAGTGATCTGCCAGCGAGAAAGTCCCAATGAAAAACACATTGTAGTCCAAGTGCTGAAAATCAATGGTAAAGATAAAAATCTTAAAAACAGCCAAAGGGGAAAAAAACACATTAAATATAGAACACTGTTTCTCAATCACTTTTTTTTATTATTGTTCTCCTCCCAGGAGATTTTTTGACACCCTTCCATGAAGTTTTAATACCACAGATATGTTGCATTCCTGTCCATGTACTGTATGTATATCTTCTATGTTTTTGACATAAAAGAGCATGATTTTTCACACACATACATACAAAACCAATTTTTGCCTCATTGGGAGCAGCAACATCACCCACATTGCAAATGTGTGTGTACAGAGGAACATAGGTAAGAACCATTGCAGATTTATCATCAAAATTATGCAACCAAAAGGTAATAAAACATAGGATACTATGTTCAGAAAAATTGAGGTGAAAGTAAGATTTTGTCAGAAAAACAAAAGTTGAAATCATGCAGGAAAACATTACATAAAAATTTGTATTACACAGAGGAACGAAGAATGGTAAATATGTGCATAAATGTAAAAGACATTTTTCTCATTTTAAAATTTTCTTTATAAAATATTTGACTTTTTAAAGCAAAATAATAATTTAATGAGAAATTAACAACATGTAGAAGTAAAATGTACCATGAAAATAGTATAAAAAATGGGAGTGGGGAAATGAAAGTATACACTCATAAGGTTTTCTATGTGAAGTGGTATATCATTGTTAAAAAGATAAATTGTGGTAAGTTAAATGTATAAATGGTAAAATCTAGAGTAGCCACAAAAGAATCAAAGAGGTATAGTTAAAAAGTGATTAGTGGACATTAAATGTCATGTAAAATAATACTCAACTGATCCACAAGAACACAGGAAGTGAAAGAAAAAGAAACGAATAACAGATGGGGGGAAAAGAAAAGAAAGAACAAAGCAACATATTCAAACCCAGCCATATTGTTAATTACATATAATGTAAATGGCTAAACACTCCAATTAAAAGACAAAGATTCAGACTAGGCCCAATTCTATGCTAGTTCAAGAAAAATGAAAAAATATTTTAACTTAATAAAAACAAAAGTTGTGGGATACAGTCTAAATTAGCAGTTAGAGGGAGATTTATAGCCTTAAATGCCCATATTAGAAAAGAAGGAAAGTTAAAAATCAGTGATCTTACCTTCACTATAGTGATCTTACCTTTCACTATAAGATGTTAGAAAAATAAGAGCAAAATAAACCTAAAGTTAGTAGAAGGAAGAAAATCCTATATAATAAAGAGCTAATATGCTAATTAGGCCAAACAGCAGAACCACCGTCTGAACAACCAGCTGGACAACCTTCCAGACGAAGCCAGGGCTGCAAGGACCAGTTGGGGCTGCGAGGGCCGAGTTCCTTGCACGAATTGTGTGCCTCTTTGTGCCTCGAGGCTCTAGTAATACATATAAGAATGGAAATCCAAGAAATAGAAAACAAAAAATAGAAAAAAATCAATAAAAGGAAATGCTGGTTTCTTGAAAAACCAGTAAGACCAGAAAATTCATAGTCAGAGTGATCGAGAAAACAGAAGACAGCAATAACCAATACCAGATATGAATGGGGGAACATCATCGCGGATCCTGCAGACATTAAAAGGGTAATAAGTATGAGCAATGTTATCAAATAAATTTAACAACCAATATGAAATGGAAACTTACCTAAAAACCCAAATTATAAAATAAGACTCAAGAAGAAACAGAAAACTTGAATACCCTGTCAAATTTTACAATAAATTTGTAATTAAAAGCCTTCCCACAAAGAAAAGTCCTGGCTCAGACAGCTTTGCTCATGAAGTCTATCAAACATCCAGGAAAAAAACCATCAATCTTAAGCAAGTTCTTTAGAAAACAGAGTAAGAGGGAATACTTCCCAACTCGTGTTATGAAGCTAGTATTACCTGGATATCAAATCAAGGCGGGGAGAGGGGGGAGACATGACAAGTACAGAAAATTACAGACCAATATCCTTCATAGAATATATGCAAAATCATTAACAAGATATTAGTAAATCGAGGCTGACAATGTGGTAAAAGGAATGATACATTGTGACTAAGGTTTACCCAAGGAATGCAAGGGTAGTTTAATCAGAATTCAATAAACATAATTAACCTTATTAATAGAATAAAAGAGAAATTTTATATGATCCTCTCAATACCCATGGGCATTTGGTAAAATTCAATACCCATTTGGGATAATTCTTAACAAATTAGGAATAGTAAAGACCTTCCTCAAACTGGTAAAGTTTATCTACAAAAAATACCTACAGCTAATATCATACTCAATGGTGAAAGATAAAAATTTCTTCCTTATCATTGAAAACAGGCAGAGTTGTCTACTCTCACTGTCTGTTTGTTATAGCACTAGAGGTCCTAGCAATAACACATGAAAATTTTTTTTATGTGAAGGCATAAAGATTAAATAGAAAGAAGTAAAATTCTCTTCATTTGGATAATTTATTATGTAGAAAATCCTGAGAGTCTCTACATATGAAATTGGAACTAATATAATAATTTGGCAATATGTCATGATACAAGGTCAGTATGCAAATTCGATTCTATTTCCATGTACTATCAAAGAAAAATTAGAAAATAAAAATTCTAGAAAAGGCAATTTTAATCCATAGTGTTGAAAAGCAAATCAGTGGTTGCCTTGGGCAAATGAAAGGGATAAGGATTAATTACAAATGAGCATGAGGGAACTTTTTGGGTGATGGAAATGATCTACATTTTGATTGTAGTGACAGTTACATGGTGTACAGACTTGTTTAAACTCATTAGATCCTAAAATTACAATGGGTGCATCTTAATGTCTATAAATTTTTGTGTCAATAAAGTTGAGGTTCAAAAAAGTTATTGGGTTTTCACTACACCAGTGATAACCCACTAGAAAAATATAACCAAACTCATGTCACAATTCATAATAGTCTGCCTCTACCCTCATCACCAGGAGTATCTAGGGATTGACACACGATCTTCACAGAGAAAAAGTTTAAATAAAATACACCTAAATAAAATGAGACATAACATGTTTATGAATAGAGCAACTTAGATGTCCATCCACCCCACATTAATTCTTTAAATTCTATTTAATCAATTCCAACAAAATTTCCTTTTTTTGGACATTTATAAACATTCTACGATTCAGAAAAATAAAGCATCATAAATAGCTAAGATAATTTTGAAAACTAAAAAGATTAAAAAAAATTGCCATGTTAGTTATCAAGACAATCTTAGAGACATGGTAATAAAGAGAGCACTTTACTAGTTAGTGCAGGAACAGGCCAATAGACAAGTGGAATAAAAAAAATTAGAAAGAGACCCATGATCTATGATAAAGAGGCATCAGGATTCAGTTGAGGAGAAAATAAATTATTTAGTAGATCCTGTTGGGGTAACTGGCTCACTGGATGAAGATGAATAAAGTTGGGGCTCTAATTCAAACCACATCCAAAAGTGAACTCAAAAGAGACCTAAAAGTGAGAGGAAAAAATGCTACATATTCAATAGAAGAATATGTAAAAGAATATCTTTTTGACCTTAGGGTGGTAAGGATTTCTTTAATAAGACACCAAAAGCATAAACCCCATGGCAAAAAGCTGAACTTGACCATATTAAAAATACCTGGCCCTGGCTGGGTAGCTCAGTGGTTAGAGCATCAGCCCACAGACTGAAGGGTCCTGGGCTGGATTTCTGGTCAAGGGGCTTGTACCTCAGTTGCAGGCTCAATCCCCAGCCTGGGTCAGGGCACATGCAGAAGGCAACGAATCTATGTATCCTTCTCACATCGATATTTTTTTCTCTCTCTCCCCCTCTTCCTTCCCTTCCACTCTCTCTAAAAATCAATGGAAAAAATATCCTCAGGTGAGGATTTAAAAAAAAAAAAAACTTGTTCAAACATGACCACTAGAGCCATAGTTAACTGATGGGGGCGCAGATTGGGAGGAGTTAATGAATGCTGTCTAAAACCAACAGAGGAACAAACTAGGCCTGCGCTAGCAGGTCGCACTGAGCCGCGTTCTCTAGAGATGAAGGACCCGCCCCGTGTCCCAGGGAGCTGGGGTGCTGGCTGGGTGCTAGAGCAGGAATGGCACGGAGCCAATTCACAAGGTGGAACTATAGGTGAGCTACCAGGTCACTTCCATGGCTGCCTGGAGGCCAACAGCGCAGACCGGGACGTCATTCACATCCTGGCACTTGCCCAGATTGAATGGGAAAATTCAGAAGAGCAGCGTCTTTCCGTTTAGGAATGGAGGTGATGGGGTGTTGGAACCTAACACCTTCCCCTGCCTCTCATTCTTCTATGGACGGACGGAGGGAGGGAAGGTGGCAGATAGGAGTGAGGGCCTCAGGTCTGGCCCCTCTGATGCTTCTGCGGTGCTCTGGGACCCCGCGTAGGGACCTCTGTGTCTGAGCCCTCATCCATGAGTGGGAGGGGCTTCTGCCCCAACCTACCCCACAGAACAGCTTACATAAACACGAAGGCCTGCAGTTCCAACATGCAAGTGGCGGGCTGGACCAGTAGGAAGACTGCGCTGGGCTGCTTTGAGGTTTGACCTATTTCTTTTTCACCAGGAGCTTTTTTGGAAACTCTTTGTTAAGGTTCTTCCTTCTCCTTTTCTTCCCTCTGACTTTGACGTCAGCACACAGCCAGCGTGGGCAGAGCCTGGGTGTTCAAAAACACGGCAGAGCAATGAACCCATGCCTGCCCCCTCCCCTCCAGCCCCCGGTCTCTGCAAGACTCCCATGGAACCCCAAGGATGAAGGACAAGGTCTCACTTTCTGGCACCTCTACTCAGCAGCCCAGGACTGGGGTCCCACGCAGAGGCCTCGGGTCCCAAGGTTTGTCCTGGACCGTCCAGGCCTCAGGCTCCGTCACACTTCCTCCATCTTTCACTCCAAGAAAAGAACGCTGGGTCCGCGGAGTGTGTCCCCCACAGAACATTCGGGAGGCAGAACAGACTTAGCGACGGGATGCCATTGTGGCCGCCGCTTCACATCTTCCACCATTTCCCCGACCTGGCTGACAGGTGTCTCAGAATTTGCCATCAGAACTAAACACCAAACAGGGAAAACCGAGCCCAGCCATTAGCCTCATCAGTCATTCATGCCTCGGTGTGAACAAGATACCCAGGGCCTTTCCTGATGGCAGCGTGTGAGAAGAATATTCTAGAGCCCTCCAGAGGCCTGCCCATTAGATGAGAATTTCTAAGGGGAAGGAGCACAAGTGAGGCAGGAGAAGGTGCAAGAACAAACCCCACTCACCCCTGGCTGGCCTTGGTTGGAACTGGCCTGGCCAAAGCCTACCCAAGCCCCCAGGATGCTGGCCCCTCCCCAGGTCCCCTGTCCAGCCCTGGTGCCCAGGCTGGTACCTGGGACTCAGACCCCCTTGAATCTCCTGACCCCGCTCCCCCACTCATTCCGTCTCTCACCTTCTCTCTCTACACATCTCTCCATTTTTCACTTTTAATTTCACTCTCATTTTCTCTTTTTCTTTCTCATTCTCCGTTCTTTGTCTTTCACTTTCTCTCAAACTTTCTCATTTCCTTTTGCTTTGTCATTCTCTCTTTTACTTCCTCTCATGCCCTTGTACTTCACGTTCATTTTCTCTAACTTATTTTTTTTTTTTTTGCTGTAGTCCCTAGCATGCCCTTCCAGAACACAGTGTCTGTCTGCCCTTCCCCAAGTCCGTTGTGAAATCCTCAAGAGGAAAGACGTTTTTATTCATGCAAATGCTACACATTTGATGAGCATGCACTATTTTTTTTCTTTTTCTCTTTCCATTCCCCCCCTCCCATTACCCCCCACACCCTTGTGGTCTATGCCTGGCCCCTCTCCTCGCTCCTTCTCGCTCCTCCCCCATCGCCTTCTCTCCCCCACCCTCTCTTTCAGCTGCACGAATGTCTCAATTGCGCCTTGTCCGCAGATCTTTGCTGGTCTGATATTTCATACTAGGTGCGTCTGCTTTAACAATTCCACTTAAAAATGAAACCCATCTGCCCCAAACTGAAAACAGCCTCTCCCCGACCGGGGACAATAAATATTGATGACTTGAGGCATGATTGGCTTTATGATGTTTGATGACAACTGGTATCAGTTACAGAACTTACATCATTTAATAATAAAAAAAAAGAAAAGCCCTAACAGGAATGTTGCACGTCAACAGACATTATTAAATGTCAAAAGAAATACAATTTCTTCAAGAGCCTGAAATCTAAGCGACGGGAGGGTGCGGGAGGGCCTGGGTGGGGGACGTTTGGACAGCTTTTATGTGGAGTTAGGGATAGTCTTTCTTTTTCTGTCCAAGCTAATTTGTGCCAGTTGAGTTTTCCTAGAGCCGTCCTGGAGCCACCACCGCAAAGCCTTGCAGAAGAAATCCCCCTTCCTTTGCATTATTTGAAAAGCTGAGCCCCTGTGGCCTCTCTCTCCTCCCCTCCCACCCCAGGGAGATCTCTCAGGGCTCCGGTGGGAGAACTCCAGACCTGCTGAAGGACACGGGAGCTGGGAGCCCGAGGTGAGGTGAGAACACTGCGTGTTGCTCTATTTTTATTGTCAGGACCAAATCAGGACTGCCTGGCTCTGAAGCTGAGTGCACACAGACCAAGATCTGGTATGTGAGCCGACTGCGCTTCTATTTATACCCTGATACGTTAAATATAAAAAGCTTTATTAAAGGGGTGGCTGCCAACATTTCTATTTGGGGTACATTCAGTCATAAAAAACAAAGTGGCAGGGTGGAAACATTTACTGCTATTTTAAACGTATTTATATGCTTTACGGAGCTGGATTCTGACTACCTAAGACACTTCTGGAGACTCATTTGGGTATATTTAGAAGGCTCATAAATTCCTGTGGTCTTGAGGGTGGTTTGGTGAATAAAGTCCCTGAAAGCTTTTTTCATTGCACATGTTAACATGGCTTCTTCAAGTGCCTAACTGACCTCCCTTCCACCCGCATGAGCTTCTGCTGTGGGAGGTCAGACTCCTTTTGTATCACTGCAGTTGTGGTCTTCCAAGGAAGGTTCTGGAAAAAGAGGACAGAAGTGCATCGGAAATGCAGGGATATGCTATTCGATATGCTGCATGTGTAAAACAGGGTTATTATCGATATCTATCTGACAGGGTCTCAGAAATATTGTTTGTGGAAGTGGCTTAAAACTGGAGAAGCAGGGTGTCACTGGGAGATCACTGGACTTCTGACATTTACCAGTTGGGGACTTTGGGCAAGTCTTGTAGCCTTTGGGAGCCCCAGTTTTCTCATCTGTGAGATGGAAATGGCAATACCTACCTCTTAGGCTTTTACTGGGTATCAGACGCAAAGTATGTGAAGTGGTGAGCAATGAAGACCTGCGTTCTTTCATTCAGAACTGCCTTGGAAGGCTGACTCGTGCAAGGCAAGCCCCTAGGAGCTGAGGATGGAGATAGAAGTTGTCAGAGGCCCAGTTCTGACCTTGGTGACCTCACTCAGCACCTCCAGCCCTGGAACCTGAAGTGCCCCCTGCCCCCAGGCTATGGGGGAACTTCAGCGAAGGTAGAGGACCATGGGAGGAAGACAGTCCGAAGACAGAGGAAAAAAGCCACTGCGTCTCACTGTCCAAGACATGTCAGGTGTGGCGCTGAGGCCCTGGGGAGCGGTAAGGTTGTCCTATGTTGGTGGACAAGTTGTCCAAGGCTGACGGGCACACAGGAATGGCGCTGAAGGAAACGATGATGCCGACGTTGGGTGAAGAAGGGATTTGGAGGCCAGAATGATGAGCGGCAAGGCCTCCGATGAGGAGAACAGTCAGCAAAATGCACGGTTTGTTCCCATTTTTGCAGATGTTGCCGTTGTGTTCACATTGGCAAGATTCCCTCTGTGTTCTCTTTGCGTGGGTGAGATCGGAATGAAGCTGGGCTGCGTGGAAGGTCATGTCCAGGTTCGGACAGGCCCTCTCTAATCCAGCCCATCAGCTGAGTTGAACGGATGGGGGCAGTTGGCTGGGTTCTCTCCCAATGACTTTCTTGAAATGTGTCCAGCCATTCCTTCCCTCAGCCAAACCAGAAAAACCACGGAACCGGAGGTATTTGGCGTGGGTGACAGTGTTCTGGATCCTTTAAAGGCAAATGGCTGTAAAATGAAAAGGTTCCCTTAAAAGTTCACTTAGTCCTTGGAGCGTGTGTGTATGCGCACTCGTGCAGGGGAGGGGATACCCACAAAGTCTCTCACTTTTTCCAAATGAACTTCCCCAAACTGATTAAGAGCAAGTGCAAATAGATGGGGAGGGTGTATTTCATAATAAAATGGGTCCTTCATGATTGAACACCAATCAAATAAAAAAAACTCACTCGCCTGGGGCAGGGGGCAGGCTAGAAGAGGTCACCGGGGGCACGGGACAGGGGACATATGTAATACTTTCAACAACAAAGATTAAAAGGAAAAACAAAACAAAAAACTAAACCGCTCCCTGTCTCCCCCTCTCCTCCTTTTGGAAGTTGTCCCTTTAAGTGAGGTAGGCAAGCTGGCCTTGTTTTCCTGCAAGGAATTTAAGAGAATCAACATGTTTTCTTTTCCTGGTTGCATCTGGGCTTGAATTGCTGAAAATATTTCGCTTCTTAAAGAAACCTCGGTGTGCTACGGTGCATTTTTTTTTTAAATCCTCCTTGGTTTTTTGGTTTGTTTGTTTTGTTTTTAAGGTAGAGAAGACCAGCTCCAGGAAAAAAACAAAAATCAAAAACCAAAAAAAAAAAAACACCCACCACAACCCGACAACTCCTCGTTGTCAGAATAGGAATGCATATCAGTTATGCTGGGAGACAATGAAAACATCAAAAAGCACAGAGAAGCCATAAAAAATGCAGGTCCTCTGAAGCAATGTGGGACACGCTGGGTTGCGCTCCTCATTTGCATGCCAGTACCCACAATGCTCCGCGGGCTCCCAGATCTTTCCGAGCAGCCGGTGTGAGCTCTGGGGAACCGAGGGAGCGGTTCCCGCGCCGGTGGGTGGGAGAGGTGCTTTGGAGAAGCAGGGCGCGGGGGCAGAGACGTGCTCCCCCGTGGCGATGAGCAGGCAGCCCTCTAGGCCTTAATCACAGGCTTGGGGGCTCTACCTGGCCTTGGTTTTTGTTGTTGTGTTGTCTCCTGTCTTCCTCTTCTTCCCTTTCCCCAGATGTGCAGCGACAGCGAAGGCAGTTGTGCAGGAAGAGAAGAGGGAGGCCTTCAGACGTCCTGGCTGGGTTGCTGCACCGCTGGCCTGGAATTGGAGATTGTTGAGCCCTGTGTGTTTTCTGATGCCGTTACTCACCCCCAGACATGCTGGCCTGTTCTACATTTGGGGTCCCGGGGACAGTCCTTCCTGGGCAGCGGGGTGACTGAGAGGTGCCACCATGATCCGCTGCTGGGGACAGGGCTTTCCCCTGAGCCCTGCCCATGGGAAAGCCTGGGACCCCACTTTTCCCACCCACACACCAGGCTTTTCCCTCCAAACCTCGCTCCCCGAGGAGGCGGACAGAGCTGTCATCTGGACATTCCAAATTCCAGGGTGGCCTGGGAATGCGGGCCTCTAACAGGCGGAGGGGGAGGGACGTAAACTTGGTCCCTAAGGAGGCCGCCTCAGCCCGCTGGGTGGTCTCGGGTGTGTCCCTTACCACCCTCCACGTCTCCTTTCCTTCCCAAGCCCGGCACGTCTATCTGTCCGAAGAGCTACAGAGGGTGTGTGACTGCCGTTGTGCCCGCAGTGTTAACACGGCCAGCCTTTCTGGGACATGATTAAACCCACACACAATAAAAATAAAGCTCCCGCCGTAACCGGGTTGGCTCAGTGGATAGAGCGTCGGCCTGAGGACTGAAGGGTCCCAGGTTCGATTCCGGTCAAGGGCATGTACCTTGGTTGCGGGCACATCCCCAGTAGGGGGTGTGTAGGAGGCAGCTGATCGATGTTTCTCTCTCATCGCTGTTTCTAACTCTCTACCCCTCTTCCTTCCTCTGTAAAAAAAATCAATAAAATATATTAAAAAAATAAAATAAAATAAAGCTCCCTCTCTGAGCCTTCTCCCCAGAAGGCGTTCTGTGTGGGTCCTTCAATGCTTCATGTGTCTCTGTGCTGCGCAGTTCTCAGGCCGGGTTAATTGAGCACCGGGAAGATCTGGGCAGAAGAGTGAATGAGGATACATGTGGGCGCTCAGCCACGCCCGGACAGAGGTGAGATAAAAGTCAGCCCCCATCACAGATCCAGAAGCAAACTGGATCCAGCCAGCAGATCTGTTTGCTTCGAGCCTGTACACAGCATTGCACAATGTGCTGAATCGTTGCCAACAATTGAAAATCAGGAGCTTTATATACAGCAGCTCTTCAACCATCTGAAGATCCTGGCCACACTGGGCCTACATTTCTCCATAGTAGCCCACCAGCACAGACAGCGCCCCTGGGCGGGGCCGGGGGGGGAGGGGGGGCGCGGTTCTTCTCTCCTGCAGGGCCTGACATCTCGGGCCCCCCAGCTCTTTGGCCTCAGGCCACCACTCCTGCTGCTGTCCCTGGCTGGCTTTTGCATGGACTCTGCGTCTCTGAGTGTTTCTGTTTGTTATCAGGAGCATCAGCAGGGATGGCCCAGCCCTTGGGTCTGGTGGCTTTTCATTGTGGGATTAGAGGGAGGCAACACCTGGCCTTGACTCCTAGGCCTCCCAGCTCCTCTGCCCCAATCCCCAAACTCTGCTTTCACAAATGTGGTTTTCCTGTTCTATAGCCTGAGGAGGAATCCTCTCTGGCCTCCTGCCTCCTCTTGGCATGAATATTCCCTTCACTTCACATGCCAACGCAGTCTGGGGAGAGGGGTGGGTTGCAAGGTTTGGATTTTAAGAAATTCTTTCCCAGATTTGTTGTGTCTAATTTGGGCTGCAAATGGGTTTTGGTGTCAACGAGTCACCACTGTTTGGTCTGCACAGCCATCTCTGTTAAACTTGGATGGCGGCAAAAGCCCCGTTTCCCCGAGAAAAGTCTAAACACATTTACACATTGATTCCCACGTGCGTTTTTATGTGTCTGCCTGCCTCCGCACACCTCAGACCCGTCCCCAGGTGGGAGCACCCTGGGAAGAAAACGGGCAGGTAACCTGACCCTCTCCTGTAAACTTCACAAAGGAAGGTACTCAGCAAGTCGACCCAGTCGGGTGGTGAGTGCTAAAGATGCTGAGAGCAAAGGTGGGAATGAATGAGAGCCTGGATTGCCATGTGGTTGTTTTTCAAATGACCTAAAGGACAAATAATGTCGCCAGAGAGAAGAGTTGAGAAAAATAAGTGAAAAGGTCTTTTTTAAAGTTACCACTCCCCCCCCCCCCACTCCCACATACACCCCACAGAAAATCTAACTGGGATTCTTGATCAATATTAGAGCCTTAAAGACGTTTAATGTTCACCAAGTTATGAGACAGCTGTAACCACAGGTGAACGCCAGGTTTTAATAATACTGATGGTGACCATGGCCATTTCTTGCGAGTTCACCATGCTCTAAGGGTGGTTATGCATCAACTCCTTTAATCTTTTTTTTTAAATATATTTTATTGATTTTTTTACAGAGAGGAAGGGAGAGAGATAGAGAGAGTTAGAAACATCGATGAGAGAGAAACATCGATCAGCTGCCTCCTGCACATCTCCCACTGGGGATGTGCCCGCAACCCAGGTACATGCCCTTGACCGGAATCGAACCTGGGACCTTTCAGTCCGCAGGCTGACGCTCTATCCACTGAGCCAAACCGGTTTCGGCGACTCCTTTAATCTTTATAACAACTCTGTAAGGTCGACCTGTTATTCCCATTTTACAGTGAGAAAACTGACACTTAGTGTGGTTAAGTAATTCATCCAAAATCGCAGAGGTGGAAAGGGATGGAGCTGGTATTCAAGCCCCACCTTTTCCAACATAATCTGAGCCTGGACAGCAAGACTGATCACACACACACCACCACCACCACCACCACCACCACCAGCTGGCCAGGATAAGGACCTGGCAGATAGCCTGCCTTGGTCATGACTGGCTTATGAATTGGCATGTTAAAGAGTAGACAAGTGGTGTATTTAGCCCACAATTCCATTGCTAAATATGGTCCTCCTTAAATATACTGTCAGAGGCCCACTGGCTGCTCTCTGATGAAACCCTTGATACTTAGGGATTATCCATAATGATAGAATGATAGGCCAAATTGTAGAATGGGCCACCGCCTGGCAGATTTGATGGCTTCTTCACCACGTGGCCAGGCTGGGGGATGTGAGGTATGCTCCTTGTCTGAGGGTGCTGGGACTTGGCTGAGCGGTCAAGGTCATGCCTGAAGCCAGGCTAGGGTGGAGAGGCAGAGTCAGAACTAAAAAGAAGCCCCATCTTCTTCCTGAAGAGGATGGTGAGGCTGGAATGGGCACCTGAGACCCAAAGCATGTGGCTGGAGGAAAGACGGGCATCATCAGCGAACCCTGAGTCAGTGAACCCTGAGTCAGTGAACCCTGAGTCAAAGTGGGCAGTTCTTTACACGCTGACTGCCAGCTAAAACAGGCTGGGCTGGCCCAGCTGGCATGGCTCAGTGGTTGAGCATCGACCTATGAACCAGGAGGTCATGGTTCAATTCCCGGTCAGGGCATATAAACAGATTGCAGGCTCCATCCCCAGTGTGGGGCGTGCAGGAGGCAGCCGATCAATGATTCTTTCTCATCATTGATGTGTCTATCTCTCTCTCCCTCTCACTTCCTCTCTGAAATCAATAATATATTTTGTTAAAAAAAAAAAAAAACCAATAGGCCGTGCTGTGCTGAAGGCTCCACTTTTATACGCCTCTGCCATAAACACTGAGAGGCATTGTGCCAGGGACAGTGGGAGAGACCAAGATGAACAAGGCAGGTTCTCTAGCAGCTCACCCAATTCCTCGGTTGCAAGGCAGCTCTAACACAGACGCAAAGTTCCATGGCAAAGAGCAGCTCATTCTAATTGGTGGACAGGAGTGTGCTCCCAGGGTCAGGAACTACACATACTCACCTTTTCATTCCCCCTTGTGAACCACGGAGTTGGGCCTACAGTGCACATTACATAAATACCGGTTGATAAATGATTGCTTCCGCCAGTCATTGAACTCTTCTTGGGGCTCTTGGAGAGATGTGTGGGAGAGGTAGAAACTTCATGTCTGTTGTGTCTGTTAAAGTTAGGCCTGTTACCGGAAACAGACATCTGAATCAACAGTTGTAATAAATAATTAAAGATTCCTTATTCTGTCGTGGAACATGAAGTCTAGAGGCTGAGAGTCCCAGGGCAACATGGAGGCTTCGTGGTCACCAGGATCCAGCCTCCTTCCATCTTTCTGCCCTTCTGTTAAGAGAGAAGGTCGCCTCATGGTAACAGGTGGCTGTCGGAACTCTGTTGATCATAGCCATGTTCTAGAATCATAGACGAAAGAGAAATAGGAGGAGGACAGCGTTTCCCGATTTCTCAGCTGACTTCCACTGACATTTCATTGGCCACTGATAATTGGAAATATGTTCTTTCATCTGGCACATTGCCAGTCTGAGCAAAATCGTGTTTCTCTTAGGAAGGAAGAGAGGAATGGATAGTGAGTACACAACTGCAGATTCTACTTTGCAAGAATCAGCCTTCTTTGTGGAGAAGGAATTCACCAAGGGAAGTCCTGCCTCACTCCTGTCCTGTGAGATGCACAGCTTGGAGACACTCTTTATTGTGGCCCGATGATGTGGCAAACGCAGTGTGTGGGTGCCTGGGGCACATAATTAGTTCCTTCACTATTCAAACCCCACTGCCAAGGGCTTGGTTAATTGCGCTGACTTCTCCTTCATTATTTTCAATGTTTAAAGTGCCTCTAAGGATGCTCAGCCTCTGTTTCCTAATGAAGCTTCTGGTGAAAAATGGAATCTGACAGGGATGTGGACAGAATTGCCCTGCAGTGCTTGGCAGAGCCGGACGGTGAGTGAGCCGGGCAGGTAGATGCACAGAGAGGCCCATAAAGTCTTTAGTCAACACCCAGTATGACTCAACGGCAAACCCACTGCCTCCTGCTGACTCACACAGGCTCCTCCGGGATATTGAATGACTTCTGCTAAGAGAACACTAGAGTTCCTCACTTTTTAAAAGGCCACAAAAATTGCAGCTACTGTGCAAGATAAGCGCCAAGTTTCCACTCTCCTGTGTTTGTTCAGCTTTCTTTGCCTCCCCCTCCCCCAAAAAATAAACCAAGTAGACGCTCTTAGCGTTCCCAAGATGGCAGCCCAACAGCCAGCCATCTGTTCTCAGATAAGGAGGGGTCCCTTGACAGAGAGAGCTTAATGGGGCTCAGATATTTTCCAGTTTCCTTTAGGCCAAGGCCAGGGAAGCTGGACGGAGGTTTCTGAAGGGGAGGGGCAGGAAATGGAAGCCCTCGGAGTTCTCTCTGCCCAGTGACCACCTCCTGGTGAAACCAGCAGTTTCTACTGGGCCTGGTGGAAATGGCCAGTCCTCAAAGGAAACTGGACTTTTTCTCCAAGATGTGGAGCCTTAGCTGTGGCCTGCCTTAGATGCTGCAGGCCACTGTGGGGTCATGGCCTGTGGTCCACATGGTCAGGGGAGAGCCAAGGCCAGACAGGCAGGAACCAGGACCAGACGGGCACTCCGGACAGGAGGGCAGCACAGTCGTGAACAATATCAACAGGTATATCAATATCAACAGGTGGAAAGACACCAGGACGGGCAGGACGGCAGACAAGGCAAGTGTGGGCCTGTCCTCAGGACAGGATCGGGGGTAAGCCCCCTGGGGGTGTTGTTCCACTAAGGGCAACTGTTGTCTTTAGCTTGGGGCTACCTGGTTCTTCTCTTGTTCTTCCCTGGTCAGTGTATCCCTGGGCTGATCTCTTGGGTGATGGTCTCTCTTATAAGCTCTGGGCAAGCGGGGTGCAGAGGGGGTGAGCTGGATGATGGCTTCTCTGGGACTCCAGAATTTCCTGCGGGCCTCCGTGTGAGGTCAGCCTGAGGCGTTTTGTTGGGAGCAAAGGAACATGTCCTTCTCGGCTGACACAATGAGCAGGAACAGACCAGTGTGACGGGTGACAGAGCAGGAAGCAGTACAGTGTAAGGTGGGGAGAAGCGCAGGAATAGTTATCCCTGGCGCCGGAGACCTCTCTGACGCTGTCTTTTCTAACCTAAATGATCTTAGGCAACCCTCTTAGCCCTTCTGTGCCTCTGTCTCCCCAAAGATAAAGTGGGGCCAGGTACCCTCTCCAGGGCCCTTTCCCATAAAGGTTCACATTATAAGCACTTTAGACCTGGCCGTTACAGAGTGAAATGAAAGCAGCCACCGATGACATGGAAATGAATAGCAGAGGCTGTGTCCCCATAAAACTGCATTTACAAAAACAGGCGGGTGACCTTGACCTAGTGTGTAGGCCTGTGGTGGGAATTAAATGAGATACTGCCGGTAAAATGCCTCCAGGCCCTCCATAATGAGAGTTTCTGTCGTGAGGAGCAGGGACAGCCAGAGAGGAGCCCATGGCAGAGACGTCCGCAGCTCCCCGGGCTGTGAGATCCGGCCCCTCGTTTGTTAACAAGATATCCAAAGGGTCCCCTTCACCCAGTTTTCCTTCCTGGGAACCAAAGTGCCAAAAGGAGAGTTCCTGGCATTCTTCCAGAAACAGTGGCTCATCTCTCTCCACCTTAGCCACTCTCTGTAATTATCTTTGAAGATGAGCGCTTTCTAAGATGTCCTTCCAGAAACATGACTGCAGCCGCCACACGAGTCTTTGAAAATGTTCTAGCTCCTCTTCTTTTGTCAGTGTGTTCCTCCGAGGGGAGCACTGGGAGGAATTCTCTGGAGCCTGAGCCCCCGGGGTAAGCTGCAAAGGACGGAGACAGCACCAAACAGTGGCATCCAGGCCCGAAACAGAAATGGGTTCCTGCAGATTCCTCCTCATGGAATCTCCAAAAGGGGGTGCTAAGGTAGAGATTCTGGATCGAGTCTAGGGTAGGACCTGAGAATGTCATTAAATAATCGTTTCACTAATAGAAATTTAAATAAAAGGTTCCCCAGTGATTCTGCTGCTCAACCAGGCATCGGCTCAGCTCTTGGCCCACCTCCTCGCCGTGCTTAGCTCGCCTGTGATATTCCAGAACCTCACTCCCCCAAACCCACGCCCCACAGCTGCCTGCTCCACTTCCTCTTTTCTTTGTCCGTCGCTATGTTAGCCAGAAGGCAGAGGGCTTCGCAGGTGTGTTACTACCTGCAGCGATGGCTCTGCACTCCAAGAGGGAAATGAGTTCACACAGAGCCGGCTGGGAATGTGGGGACAGGCGTGCTCAGCCAGCGGACTCGGACAGCCTCAGGCCAGGAGGGTCTCAGCGTTTCCTGGTCAACGCCAAAGGCTCATCCACCGGTGGATGGGAAAGTCATTGATTTTTCCGGAGATAATAACCCAAGTGTATTCGTTCAGTGAGTTTCAGAACCAAAGCCTTGTCTGATTTTATTTCTGTTTTATTTTTCATTTGTTTGTTCTGAAAAGAAAAAGCTTGACTAACTAAAGCAAAATCTCAGTGTTGTATTGTTGAGTGGCTCCTGGGGTCGAGCTGGTTGAATCCCTCTACCAAACACATTGATTCTTCCAAAAGGGTGTAATGAGCACCTACTGTGTGTCATTGCCCATCGTGCACTTCATGGGACAATGTGGCATTCATATCCCACAGGGCAAACTGTGTGACTAGAAAACCACTCCTTTCCCTCCAGGTTGTCTGTCTGTCTGGCTTTCTAAGGAACCACTAAATCCCGCTAAGTCGGTCGTTCTCTGATACGGTGCCTGCCTAGCAGCAGGGGCATCACGGGGGACTGGGAAATGCACTCTCTCGGGCCCCACATGACCTACTGACTCAGCATCTCTCGGGATGGGCTCGGGAATTGTGCTTGAACAGTTCTCCAGGCAGCTGATGCTCACGAAATCCAGGAACCACTGGCCTAGACTGGTCCCCAAGATGCTTCAGGGCCACAGTGCGGACTTACTGCAGGCTCGGCTGCATGCGATCCCCGGACAAAAACAAAAAAGGCTGTGGAGAGGGGGCCATCTCTGCATTCAAACATTTGCAAACATAGTATGTGCCTTTGCTCTCTTGAAAATTCATAAAGACACACGATACCAGCATATTCAGGACCCAGAGGAATCCCACAGGAGAAAGCCCTGTTTAACGGTCGTATCCAGCCTTTCCTAAACATTTTAAGTTTAATCATAGACCTTTTCTTTTGCAAAATACACGTTGATATCCCAAGCAACTAGCAGTGAATAACACATTTTGGGGAGAGTGAGGAGCAATCATCATGATCCTCAAGTGCTCATGACCTTCACTTTGAACATGTTCATCAGAAGGAAACATCCAAAAGCCCTATCACCAATTCAGGAGCATCAAGGACACTTGTTTTGAACGTCATTCTGGAATCGACCCAGACTCACTCTCTGTTGCACAATGCCAAGGGACAGCTGTGGGCATGGAGCCCCATGTAGCTGTGCCACCCTGCAGCCTGGACCGATAGCCAAATACTGAACGAGTGAAGGCTAAGAACTTCAGGGTTTCCATCTAGCACAGTGGTTCTCAACCTTCCTAATGCCGTGACCCTTTAATACAGTTCCTCATGTTGTGGTGACCCCCCATTTCATTGTTACAAATTGAACATAATTAACACATAGTGATTAATCACAAAAACAATATGTAATTATATATGTGTTTTCCGATGGTCTTAGGCAACCCCTGTGAAAGGGTCGTTCGACCCCCAAAGGGGTCGCGACCCACAGGTTGAGAACCGCTGATCTAGCAGAAATTACTCAGAATCAAAGGATTGGGGAGTGTCTAAGGAGAAGGTTTCCAAGATGTTTAACCTTTCAAAATTTGCATGGAAAATATTTCAGGATAAACTTTGCCAATTTGAACTATTCCAATCAATGAAATTACTTTGAATAGAGTCATATTTCTGCTCCCTTTAAACCTAGCTCATTTTACATTTTCAAAGCACTTCACGAGAACACTTTATATTTATTTTACACCTTTCATCCCCAAGTCTTGAGAATCTAGAGGGATGATTGGCAAGAAAATTCCCCAATGCAGAGGTCCCCTCCCTCCAGTGGGATGGTACGTTCAGAACAGTAGCAGGAAATGTGCTGACGCTCCAGTTGCCGACAAACCATTAAAGACGGTATCAAAGCTAATCAGCATAGAGGGGAACCAGTGTGGACAACACAACTGTGGGCTTCATGGTTCCATGAATTAATTTAAGGAAAATAAAAGGGAGAGCTATTTCTCCTTCTCTTTGTGGTTCCCTAAGAACTTCACATTTAATCGGGAGATGCTGGCTAGCTCCTTTCAGGCCCCAGCCACGCCTGAGAAGTGCCCCAAATTATTTTGCATTAGATGCTGGTTCCAGATTCCACAGGGAACCAGAGATGCTAGACTCACTTAAAAGTTGGGCACAGGGAGAAGGTGAGAAGGGCCAGCTTTGGGTCCCTGCCTGCTTGGCAGGTGACTTCTTTTCCTCTTATTTTCAAATAAAAAGTTTATTATTTTCTCCCTTACGAGAGGAATGCATTTACCTTATAAAAAATAATGGTGAACATGGAAATCCAAGAGGCAAAGAAACACCCATCATGCAAAGAGAGTCACTTCTCACAATTTGGTGTATTTCCCTCCAGTCTTTTTTTCTACGCATTTTGAAAAACAGAATGAAGGCCATGCTGTGTGTACAGTCCTAGTTCCAGGGGATTACGGCACAACCTGGGCATGTGCCCATGTTTTCTTAAATCCCATATAAATAAAGGAGACCGTGGTCCCTGGAGGGCAAGGACCAGGTTCTGCCTTTCTTGTCACAGTGACGCTGGGACCTAGTGCGGAACCTGGCACACAGGAACATTATTGAACAAAATAACACTGGGCAACATTTCATCGAGTCGATATACCAGAACTTGTATAGCCCTCATGTGGATATTCAAGTCATCTTCATTTTTTCAATCTTATAGGAAATGCGGCAATTATGTTATGCTTCTTTCCCCCAGATATTCTGGCATTTTCTCTAGGCCTTTCCCAGGGGTGCCTGAAGACCATCCCTGGATGATTGGATGGCTTCCTACGGCACCTGCCTGAGCTTGTGCTCTGGCCATGGGACCATGCTTGGTGCCAACTATGTGTGTGTGTAACAGCCTGGACACACCAGCATCGATGTCCTTGAGCAACCCTCAACCAAGGGGGATGCGAATTCCAGAGTCCTTCCTTGTTCCTCAGGGGACAAGGTGTGTCTATGTGGTCTGTCAGGTCATCCTCACAGGGTTGAGCCTCAGCTCCCACAGTGTCCTACTGGCTTTCCTCTCTTCCCTGCTTTTCACATTCCCCACTCCCGCATCATGCTTCCTGGCATCACCACCCTAAGAAACTGCTTGCTTACTCCCATCCTGTCTCAGGCTCTGCCTCTGGGAGACCCCAATTCAGTCATTAACTCTGAGTAGAGTCTGCGAAGTGGAATTACTGAGCCAAACCAGATGACTGCTTTAAGATTCAGGGTGCATATTGATGGGCAAGTGGCTTCCACGTAGGAGCTTTTACCAACCTGTGATTTCACGTGAAGAATTTGGGCCACGAGCTGGACATTTCAGAGAAAAGGGGGAAGGAAGTCACGGCGCTCACCCGCTGGGTGAGCACTGCGGGGTCAGTGAGCAGCTTTGTTTGAGTCTGCTCTTTGTTGTTCACTTTTCTGTTGTTTGCCTTGCTTCATTTTCTTCTGCCCCTGGATGGAGGCCAGTAGCTATAGAATTTTCTCTTTTGTCTCTACAAATGGAAAAGGGAGGGGCTACTGAAGACAACAGAGGAAAGAGCTTGGGAGAGAGGATGAGTGAGACACTGCTTCGGAATATTTCAGCCTGGGCTCTCTGGAACAATCCAAGTTCGGTCTTTTCAGGGGAAATGAAGAGAAACAGACTGTGCGGTAAGCAGGTTATATCGTTATTAAACCCCTGCAGCGGATGAGGAATGTGCACAGTTGTGTTCCCAAGTAAACCTGCACGTGTGGGGGACTGTCATGGTGACCCAGCGAGTGTGGTTCTCCGGACAGAAATGGCGTTTCTCGCCAGCTTTGCTGCTAGGCCATGGCTCACGTGGAGACAGAACCAAAGCTTTCCCAAGACAAGAAACAAATCCCTCTCTTTTGCACGAGGGTAACTGGCTACTCCAAGAAAGCTTGGTCAGCCTTCCCTGGATGGACGTTGAAGAGAGGAACTTGGGGTGCTTTAGTGCTCACCCTTTGTGTCTAGGTGGGGAGCCTTTTCTATCCAGTTTTTGCACATTACATGTGGAGATTTTTACAGACTAAATAGAAGAATGACAGTTGAAAGGCAGTTATGAAATTACTAGTAGACATGTCTTCCCTCCAACCAGAAAGTGTCTTATGCTTCTCAATTGTCCTAGGTCCATGTAGTTTTGTGGGTTTTTTTTCAAACACCCCCCCCCCAAAAAAAAACTCTGCTCCCTCTGGAGAATTCTAGCTACTCATACATCTATTGAGGAGGAAACGAGAATCATAGGGCACCCACAAACATGATGCCTGGTTGCCTGTAGGAGCAACTCTAGCATAGTTCCAAGTGTGGCTGATGTGAGAGCCCCTGGTGTTGTGGGGAAAGACCCCGTGTGGCAGAGGCCGCTGTATGCTTACTAGACCAGACTTCCTTTTCCTTCTGGACACACAGCTAGGCACACACCCCAGCCTCCCTGGCAGCCAGGTGGAACCATGGGATCGGCAGAGAGACGTGTGTATCAATCCCAGTTAGGCCTGGCTCTGAACTCCAGTGCCCTTGCCCACACTCGGTCTTTCCACGAATCTTGCAAGCCGAAGTACAGGACTTCAAGGCATCAGAGGAAGGGGAAAAACAAGACTATAGAAGCCTAGCCCCTGAGTGACATGGCTGGGGGAGGGGGGGTGATTTGTGCAGGAGAACGGATGACCAGGGACATCATGTGGGTGAGAAATCATCCTTCCTTTGGTTAAGCTCTGGACATTTGGGAGCTGTTTGTTACAGCAGTTAATCCACCCTGACTAATGCATCCTGCAGATGTTGGTTGCCTCCTGGCACGTGTGTTAGTTCACCTCGATGGCAGAGCCCATCATGCTGCTTGTTCTGCCAAACCCACCAAGGTGACTCACAACGAAGCATTCAGTCACACAGCCGTGTGAGACTGAGCGGGAAGCATGTGATCTACACACGCCCTCTCTGATCCCTGGGGCACAGAAGCGGGAGTTCCCACTCAACCGAGATGGGAGGATGACAGGCCACGTGGCATGCAGAGAGCAGAGATGCGCTGCTGGGACAGATGGACAACCCACGGAGCACCCAACGGAGCTTTGCCTGCCTGTGCCTGGCGTGGCACTTATGGAAGCATCCAGCCGGCAGCCAAGTGCAGCCGGTCCCTCAGGTACAGCATCACAATGCAAAGCAAGACTTCTTACAATCCTTTTTTCCCCATCTCTCCGTGATGTACTTCAAACACGCAGGGCGCCTGCTTCCCCAGCCTCTCTCTTCCCCTGTGAACTCGTTCCCCTAAAATCTCCCTCTCTACCCATCCTAAGCTGTCCCTCTCCCCTTCCCCGATGCCCCCTCTCTTTTCAGAGCCACCCCTTTGTCCTGCGAACTCCACTTTCTGCTCCGTAATAAGTCGAGCCGAGTTTTCAGCCATTCCTGGCTCCAGCATTTCCTGTTACAGCTCATAGGCTCAGTGGATGAGCTGAGCAGAGACCCAGAAAGGCCCAGAAACAAGTTCTTAGGGGTGGCCTTGGGGGAGTGGCTGTCAGTATTCAGGAGGTATTGCTATTATTATTATTACAAACAGATTATCAGCTCCCTGCTTATGAATTAGTGGGCCTTGAGAAAATTCGTTAACAGCCGTCAGCCTCAGTTTCCTCGCCTGTGAGAAGGGGTTTGTAGAGCCTCAGAGCACCCTTGCGGGGAGTGAGGGGGCCCCGTGTGTGGAGGTAGCACCCGGCCGGCGGTGGTAAGTAAGCGGGGTTGTTTTCCCAGCCCTTCCTGAACTTGCAGCCTCTTTACTCTAGGGAAGGAGACTCAGAGGTGGGAATCCAGCCCAAAGGTCCGAAGGAGGGGAAAGTGAGGCCCCAGCAATCCGAGGCACCGGCCCTGGCGCCAGCGGCTCTGGATCTCACTCCGGAGTTTCCTGGTCAACTTTCAAGTGACCTTGAAGGAGGAGCTGCTTCGGTGCCTCCAGCCGCGTGTTCCCACCACGGGGAACTCGCCCACCCTGTCCCCAGGCTGGGTGGCGGAGGTTAATGAATTGGTGTTTGTGAAGTGCTTTGAGATCCTCGGATGAAAGGCCCTATGAAGTCAAAAGCGTTGGGATGATTATTAAATTGCCTCGCCTGAGGTCAGACAGCGCAGGACTAGGGAGCTGGGGAGGGAAGGCGCGTTCCCTTTCTTCCATTCCCCTGCTAGAGCCGCGGAGACGGAACCTGTTCTTGTTAGCATGGGCGTCCCTCTGCGGGTGGATGTCCTCGGGCCTTCGCATCCTGTCTCCTTTATTCCCGCACCCTGGTCAGGACCAGCCCTGCTCATCCCAATGCAGAGCAGCTCCCTGCACGGGAGGGGGTGGTGTGGCGCGGCTTACGGGGCTTTTTTAAAAGCTCAGGGACGCTGCAGTGTGAGGGACAGAGAATCACCACTGACCCCCAGGCCCGTCTTGAGAAAGAAGGGACAGCGTCCCCTAGGCCAACGGGCCCCCAAAACTCCAGAAGGACTCTTCCCCCGCCGAATGGGGGGCTTGTATGCCACACCACCAGCAATTTTTAGACCCTGTTTTCTTCTCTCTTGTTCAGCCTTTTCCCGTTCAACCGGCCTCATATCAACTGTTGCAATATCTGCTTTACAACCATCTCCTCCAGACTTTTGTGTCCCCCTCCCCCCACCTGGGCGGTTGGCTAGCCACCTCATTGCGATTCCGACACCTGTCACTTTTGGATGTCAGCGTGGCTGTTGCCACACTGATTAGTTAAGATGAAGAAGAAAAAAATACGGTGCCGTATAAATAAAAAATTAGAGACTGTCACGGTAAGAAGGGCCACCGTCCGATGCCTTCTTCCTTCTGGCTGGGTATCCCAGCTTAGGGGAAAGCTTAGAATGTCTTGTTTTTAGTGATTAAGTGGTTAATGATTTAATGAACTAAAAAAAAAATCTCATTTGTTGCTTCCCTTGGACTTGGAGAAAACCTCAAAGAGCTGCTTTTCTGTGTACCTCAGTCCAATATTGCTACCTGCTGGGATCCGAACGCAGCCTCTAAATAAATTGCCAGTGGCCCTAGGCGGGTGGAAGGGGCTCCCTTTGATCCTGCTCGAGCGGATGAAGTCAAATGTTCAATCAATCAATCACGTTCATAACTCGCAGCTACAATCGGGCTGACAACAGCTTATTATTTATTTTTAAAATCATATATTTCATTATTGCAAAACACACAGGCTCTCGCGAGGGGGAAGAGACTAAATTATTGATAAGCCATACACATGACGGAGTTTGTTGTTTCTGACATGCTTGTCACTAACTATTGTCAGGAAGAATTTGCTACGATGGAGAGTCAGGAAAGTTGGCCAGGCATGCGTGTCGTGCCAACGCGGAGATGGGGAGAGGAAACTTTAATGGGCTCTCTCTGTCCCTCGCTCGCTGATTGAATCCTTGCAGGGAAAAGGCTGCTGAAGAGAGAACAGGTTGCTATTGTAAAGCAGGACTTGAAATGTCCCCAATTTGATTGCTACAAGAGCAGCAGATTTGGTTCTCAAAACAGCCACGAAATGAATGTTTGCTGGTGTCTGTGCGTTCCCGGGAATCACAGTCTCACCCCAGAATTCCCACATGGACCAGAGCCAGGAATATTTACTCGGTATTGTGTGTCGGGGACTGGGGGGAGGGGGGCAATGTGCAAGCGCAGCCTGAAGAAGGAGGCTTGCTTTGGGCTCCAAGAGTGGGAGGAAGGGGGCGCTCTCCCCACTGTACCCTCACCCTCACCCCCACCTCGTCCTGCCCAAGCTACCTCAGCATTGACAAGGGAGGCATCCTCCCTATAGACCTGCAATTGAACTTCTCTGATGGGCTTAGGAGGAGGAAGAGCAGGAAGGAAAATGCTGACCCTCTTTTTTGTCTGCGTCTTTTGTTTCTGTTTTCTGGGTCACTCGCCATGAGCCCTGGTGACGCTTAAAGTCTCCACTGACCCCTGGCACTGTCACCTGAAGGTCACTCCACAATAAGGGGCCCTTGGCCCTGGATCCACTGGAAGAGAGAGTTCTCTGGACTGAGGGGAGGGAAGAGGTTTTATGAAGGGAACATATAGGTCAAATCCTATTAGAACAAATACGATGACATTTGAACAAAAACAGCTGTTAGACTAAAAGCGTCTCATACCTTCCCCCTCCCATTCAATACCCCCTGCCAGTAATTAAGATGCAAGCTCCTTTGGAGGGACAGTTGAGATTTGAAATTATTTGCTAGTTCCAAGATGGTGTCCCAGTGGCTGGGATGGGAAGAGACAATAGGGCATGTGTGCCCTGGAATCAAAGATTTCTCAAGGCAGAAGGAGCCTTCCAGATCAATCCATCGAACCTCTCTCCTCCCCATTTCATCTATATGTATAAAAGCCCAAGTGACCGAATGACCAGATGACCAAATGACCGGCCAACCCGCCGACCAGTCGCTATGACGTGCACTGACCACCAGGGGGCAGACGCTCAACGCAGGAGCTGCCCACTGGTTGTCAGTGCGCTCCCCTCAGGGGGAGCGCTGCTCAGCAGACCAACGTGCGCCAGATGCAGGGCTCCTGTCTGGGCGAGCACTGCACAGGTGGCAAGAGCCTCTCCCAGTCGTGACTGACTGGGCACGAGCTGGCGGCAGGTGCAGTAGGGCCGGGAATAGCAGGAGCGGCAGGCGGCGTTGGACTGCCAGTTTTGGCCCAATCCCTGCAGGCCAGCAGGGATTGGGCCGAAACCAGCAGTCTGACATCCCCCAAGGGGTCCTGTATTGCGAGAGGGTGCAGGCCACCAGTGCACAAATCTGTGCACCCAGCCTCTAATAGATAAAACTGAGAGTCTGAGAACTTGGAATCAGATAGCCAGTTAGATGGGGACCAGACCCCAGGCCTCCAACCCTTTGCCTAGGTAACCCAGGCACTATTAACAGAACTTGAGTCAGAAGAGAAGTGTCTCAACTCCCAGCCAAGTGCTCAATTATTCGGCTGCCTTCTGGTGTAAAATCCCAATCCGTGTTCCTTTGGCTTAACGACCGTAATTCCATTTAGAACCCAAACAACTAGAAAGCTCACATAATCACACATGTCTTCACAATGCTGATCCCTGACAATGAGTAGGTAGGGATACACAGGAGTAGGGTTTGGAAGTAACTTCTGGACCCATCAGAACATTGAGCAGTCTTCCAGGAGTTGGAGCTCTCTCCTCCAGCTTTGGACTGCCGTTCCCTTTGTGGGTCCCCGCTGGCTGGCATGGCCCCCTCTGGGGCACAGGTCTTGTCCCTGACTCGAGGAGTGGTCCACGTGTGCTTCAAGTCAACTTCCAGCTCCAAAATTCTATATAAACTCTATTCAGTGGCATTTCCCTGTGCTATTTTTTTTAACATTTTGCAGCCTAGGTTGGCACATAAGACTAAACCATTCCTTAGCACCTTCATGGTACAATAGAAATAACTCTTCATCGGGAACAAGGAAACCTAGCCTTGCTGAACTTGGGTGAGTCGTGGAATGCCTCTTCACCTCAGTGTTCTCTCCTGTAAAATGGGCATATTTATTCCTTGTCTACCCACCCAGCTGGGGCACTTTGACATGAGGAACTAAACCCATTACATAAGGTGCGGGGGGGAGCTTATGGTGCACCACAGGTGGACAGGAGGAGTAGCATTTGGTGATGGGCATGTACTATAGATGAGGGAGCTGGCTGCAAATACAAGATTGCAATCCTAATTACCTTCAGATGCTGACCTATGTAAATACGCCTATTTTGCTTCTTTGGGAGGGGGAAGGGGAAGAGATGGGGTGGGATTCATTACCGTCCTGGCTTTTTTGCAGCAGTTTCAAGGAAAATCTTTAGGAGGAAAAAGAACAGCTGTTTTTCTGCACGCAGCGGTGGGAGAGAGATGGAGAAGAGCCCTCCCCTTCTCTTTTTTTCGTCCTTTTCTCTTCTGGGCCATGAGGTACACTTGTCCACTAACAGCACACGCAACTCCCCTTAGACAAAGTCCGTAGACATTCCAGTCATTTCCGGTGTGTGGCCTTTTTACTTCTGAAACCTGTTTGCTGCGAGTTGCCCCCGCACAGGAGGGCTGCCTGCATAGCGTTGGATGTAAGATGCCAGGCAGATGGCTTTTTTCCCTGGCAAGATAAGACCACATTAAGTATGATTTTATGAATAGTCTCTCTCCCAGCCCCAGTCCCCGTGGGGGCCTCCCATGATTGGTCAGTTGTATGATTATAATGGGCATTAATTATACCCAGAAGCTAAGGACCAGCAGGCCTAACTTAACAAAGCCCTGGGTGAGAGGGCGTGGGTCAACACAATAGGTTAACAACAACTTCATTCTTCCTAAAGGACAAAGGAATTACTTATTGAAAAATGAGCAATTTTAGGAAAACTGTTAAACAGAGGAACAGGAAAAAAACACAGAAATGCTTCCAGCTTTTCTCCGTTTAGGGGGACACAGGCACATATGGATTAACCCTGTGTGGACCACAGTGGAGTCGGTAGAGGGCAGTCATCAACTCACCCCGGATGGATGCTGGGAACACTTGGATTTCACAGACACACCCGAACAAAGGGAATTCTCACAATTAAATGTACATTTAAGCCAAGAAACAGCTGGCCAACCTACACCCTGTTGCAAACACCCTTTACAAGCTTCCTCTTTGTTGTTGTTGTTGTTTAAAATATTTTTTAAAAACATGTTTAAATAATTCTTTATTGTTAAAAATATTACATATGCACCCGCTTTTTCCCCCCATTGACTCCTTCCAGCCCGGCCCCATCCCCCACCCCAGGCCTTCAGCACCCTATTGTCTGTGTCCAAGGGTTATGCATATTTGCATACAAGGTCTTTGGTTGATTACCTCCCACCCACCCACCCTTCCCCACCTTCCCTCTGGGAATCACTCTGTTCCATGCTTCCACGTCTTTGGATCCACTCCGTTCCTCAGTTTATTTTGTTACTTAGATTCCACATGAGACAAGGCTTCCTTTCTTCATTCCACACGCTTCTTCAGCAGCTGTTTCCCAGGCTTGTCAACCAGAGTGCTCCCCAAAGTCCGGAGGGCTGTACGTTAACATGCATAAGAGGCAGCGTGGGCACAGAGAGGCCACGCACACCTCAGAAGGAACTTTCTGGAAAGAGGGTGATGGGAAGCAGGAGGAAGACACACAGGTGAGGGAGGATGGCTTGTTCCTGGGAGGACAGCTGACTCTGGTGTCTGGCACATAGGACTGGACTTTTCATTTATTTCCTCCCTAAAAACTGGCTCGCTTCCCATGACTTCGGGGTACACAGGGAACCAGGCTGGGGGTGCGGTAGCCCAGCTGCTGTAGTGCTCGTTCCCTTCAGAGCATGCGCCCTCCCTAGCCTAGAATAGACCTTCCACGCACCTGAGGTGTTTCAGTCCAGGAGGCAAATGGTTTTGTGGCAGATCAGCTCATTTGGTTTGATGGCCGAGGCAGTGAGCCTGAGCCCAGTTCCATGTTCTTAGACTTTTCTACCAGGCCCCATTGCTCTGACCCTGTTATTTATCAGCCCTCATTGCCTATTATGCTGCCACTGGTTCACTCTGATCCGGCCACATGGCCTTCTTGCTCTTCCTCCAATAGGCCTAGTTCTTGCATCAAGACCTTCCCACTCACTCTTCCGTCTGCCTAGAGCACTCTCCCCCGAGAAAGAGTCAGAGCTCCCACTCACTTGCGTCAGGTCTCTGCTTAAAGACACCTTCTTTGCTCCCCTTTTTGGTTGTCATTGTCCCAAGTTACATCTTTATACATTGTGCGCCCATCAACATGGGTTTATGATTATTGTTTTATGCAGTTGTCTCTCTTTTAAATGATAGAGGGGGAGGGAAAGAGGAGTTGCAAACCAAAAATAGATGAATGCTGTATTTTATACTTAACTTCTGTTGATATAACCTTTAACAAAGTTCCTTATTTCTGTGGGTGAATTTGAGTCATTGTCTGAAAGACATTTCAGCCTGAAAAACTTCCATTAGCATTTCTTGTAAGGGAAATCTCCTAGAGACTAATTCCATTTTTGTTTATCTGGGAATGTCTTAATTTTTTCTTCATACCTGAAGATATTTGGGGCAGATAAGAATTCTTGGTGGGTAGGTTCCCCCCCCCCCATCCCCTTTCAATATTTTTTGACAGATCACCCCAAAGCTTTCTGGCCTCCATGGTTTCTGAAAAGGAATCATCTGTTAATCTTATTGAAACTCACTTGTACATGGCAAATTACTTCTCTCGTGGATTTTGAGATTCCCTCTTCATCTTTGTTATACAGTTTGATTATACTTTATTTCTGAGTGAATCTCTTTGAATTTATCCTATTTGGAGTTTGTTGGGCCTCTTGGATGTGTAGGTTAATGCTGTCATTGAAATTGGGAAATTTTAGCCATTATTTCTGCAAATAATCCTTCCCTTTCTCTCCCTTCTTTCCTGGAACTCCAATTATGCATATGTTGGTATTCTTGATGGTGTCCTATATGTCTCTTAGGTTGTTAATGTTCCTTCATTCTGTTTTCCTTCTGCACCTCAGACTAGATAATCCCAATTAATTCAATTTCAAATTTTCCAGTTCTTTCTTCTGTCTGCTCAAATATGCTATTGAGCCCATCTAGTAAAATATTTTATTTTTTGTTATTGTAACTTTCAATTCCAGAGTTCCTATTTGGTTTTTTTAAATAATTTATATATACTAGTATATAGATAAATATTTGTATATAGAGAATATACAAATATTCTCTATTTGGTGGTACATTGTGCCCATGGTTTCTTTTAATTCTTTGAACATATTTAAAAGAGTTGATATAAGGTCTTAGTCTACCAAGTCCAACATTGAGGCTTGCTTAGGAATAGTTTGTATTGATTGCTTTTCTTCCTGTGAACAGGCCATCCATTTTTGTTTCTTTGCATACTTCGTAATTTTTTGTTGAAAACTGGACATTTTGATTATTATAATGTGAGCAGCCTTGTAATACAGTGTTGTTTATTCGTTTGTTGGGGGAGGGGGGCTTCTGTTCTAACCTGACACTGCGGGGAAATGTGTCCTGTGGGCTTCTCTTCCTTATGCCACCCCAGGGTCCTCACCAAGCTCTTCAGAGATGGGTCCCAACTCTTAGTCCCTGGTGCCTGGTACCTGCTGGGATGAGGCTGCCTCCCCCCTCCCATTTCTACACGATCCACAACCACTTCCTACCAAAAGGCTAAAGTCCTCACCTTGGTAGCTCCCTTCCCTTCCCTTCCCTTCCCTTCCCTTCTCTTCTCGGGCTGTGTGACCATGTGATAAGCATACCTCTTCAGATGCAAGATGGCCCGTGTGGTTTTTAAGTAGTTAGGGTGGTTTACTTGGATGCACCCCATTCTCTCACCCATGCTTGGGTCATCACTCAGTCACCAGTTTGCCCAGGACTTTATCAGTTTTCACACTAAAAATTCTGAGCCTGCCTGGCCGGCATGGCTCAGTAGTTGAGCACCAACCTATGAACCAGGAGATCACGGTTCGATTCCCAATCAGGGCACATTCCCGGGTTGCCAGCTCAATCTCCAGTGAGGGCTTGCAGGAGGCAGCCGATCAATGATTCTTTCTCGTCATTGATGCTTCTATCTCTTTCCCCATCCCTTCATCTCTGAAGTCAATAAACACACACACACACACACACACACACACACACACACACGTTTAAAAAATATTCTGAGCCTGGGACAACCTTCAATCTCAGGCAAGTAGAGTCGATTAGTCACCCTACACCCATTCCTCCTCATGGCCTGTGGCTAGAAGTCAGGGACCAAAGATAGAAGCACAGAAAAGAACCTACTTTGATCCAGATAAGGAAGTACAGTAGCCCAACCCCTAGACAGCCACAGTCTCCCATGCAGGTCTCCCTCCACCTTGGTGAGAATACAAAACATCCTCCTTGCTTATACATTCATCCAGGAAGAGGTCGCTCGCTGCAGAAATGGATTTGACGACATGAATAGAACACACGCTTTAAAGTGCGGGGATGAAGTAGCTAAGCCTTGTGCCGAAGTCAGAAGAGAAACAAGAATCTTAGGTCATGTATCTCAGTTTATGCAAACATCATCTAATTCTTATTTATTTGGTTAACACTCTGGAGCAGGAGAAAAAACGTCCAATGTTATAGTTTCGGCATCAAAAACACATGTAGAGCAGCCCTGGCTGGCCCACGCGGATGGAAACTGCCCGTCGGAAGGGGCGTGGAGGAATGCCTTTGTATTGCTGAGTGCTCACGTTCCTGACTTAGCAGATCAAGGACAGATGTGAATGGATTTCTCCACTTCATCGCCCACAGGGAGCGTGCGACTGAAGGCGGCTGGGAGAAAGCGCACAGAGCACAGCATTCTCTCTGGAAATGGACTTATTTTCATGAGCCAACTAGGAGGCATCAGGGGTGGATGCCTGGATTCACAGAGAGGAACCCGATTTGGAGGTACAAGGGCGATGCCGGAGTTTCTCCCGGTGTTACAGGAAGTCCCTTTTCCTCCCTCAGGGAAGGGTCCCTCTTCAAAACAATGCCCAGCTGTCTCTTCTGTCTGGGGGAATGGCCCCCCCGGGGGGGGGGGCGGCGGGGCTGGGTAGAGGGTAACTCACTCGATGCTGTGTCCTATGCCAAGCGCTTTACATGCATCAGCTCATTTGATTTGCAGAATGGTCTGTGGAGGATGGCCTTGCAGGTCGTCAGGCCTTTGTGCAAGAATGCTTGGGGCTGATGTGTTTCAAACTCACGCCTCCCTGAGCCCAGGTTTTAATAAGGAATCATATGGGCATAGACCCTACAACACACACACCCCTTGGAGGATCTGTGGGAGCAGCCTTCGATGACACACATTAGTCTTTCCCCATTTGGGGAGACAAATAAAAGCCATGAATAGCTTCACATCAAATCAGATCAGACCGCATCACTGAGTGAGTCTAAGCGCCAAACATCCGGGTCCATGCTTGGTCCTGCTGGCCTCTGAGTTCAGCCAGTCCTGGCCCTGTGTTGCCTGCCTTCTCTCTGGGCCCCGGGCCTGGGTGCTGTGCTGAGTCCCCAGGCCCTGCTGGGTTCCTCAGCTGCATGGGCCCTTAGCACCCACCCTCCCTTCATCGAACGCTCAAGAAGGAAGATGGGTGGGCTCACAAAAAACAAAAGTCTGGCTCATTTTTCCAAGAATGAGATACCCTTGGACTCCCTGTCTGAGACTCCCACGGCGTGAGAACATTCCAGGGGTCTTGCACTATGAATGTTTCCAGGGCAGCAGGATGGGGCCATCTGTCCACACACAGGGAGCCTGGCTCACTATGTACCAACCACTCACCCGCAGGTGCTTCTGGGAAAGAAGTCGAAGGCGCCCCCGAGGTGGGCAGGCATCTCCCTGACTCGGAGGTGAACTCAGGGACACACAGAACTGAAGGGTTTGTGGGCGAGGCCCAGGTGAACTTCCCGGGCAAGGAGAATGGGGAGACCTGTGAGCCCAGGCCTTCCCCATGGGGGTGTGAGTGTCACTCTGAGCTCCTTAAAAGCAGATTTATCCGTGGGCGTCACTGTCCTCTCCCTCTTCCCTGGTTTCTGGCCAGGAGGAAGCAAAGGGTCCAGAGAAGAGAGGCCAAAGCCATGAGGAAGTGTGGGTGCTGTGGGGCCGGGGGCCATGGGGCTGGTGGGGCTGGGGCTGGAGCTGGGGACAGCGGGGCGGAGCGTGGAGGCCCTCCCTGTCCCTGCTACACACGCCGTGGCCTGGCGGGCGACAACTGGTTCCTGGCTAAGTCACGCTTACAGGGCCATAGCTGGTGGGCCTGGCCTGCGGCTCTGTGGGGCTGCAGTAAGTCGGAGCCACCCAATTGGATTTCTGCCTCTTCAGGCAAATGGGGAATGTCTTTCAAGACGATGCAAAAGCCTCGCTCTTCAGGGGGAACCGAGGACCCAGGGAACTGCAGCAGGAAGGCGGTGTTCTTGGTCCCCTGTGCCCCAGCCAGTGTTCCAGCCTTCAGAGAGCCAGGTAGGCGGCTGACAAGCTGCCTGAAAGAAGGAGTGAAATCTTCCGCAAGAACTTTCAGTCTCTTTCTTCTCCCACATCCTTGCTGGGGAGAAAGTGCTCCCGAGAGCTGGGCATGGGGAAGGGGAAGGGGAGGCGGAGGGGTCTCACTCTGATGCCCCAGGCCAGAGAGGGTCCAGGTGGGCGCCCTGGAAACAGGAGATGGCACAGAAGGGCAGCCTCACCCGACTGCCACTCACTGCGGTGGCTCCTTGCCGGGCACTGTGCTGCGGGCTGTATGTGGGGACCACCGTCCTGTGTCACCGACTCTAAAACAGACACCCAGGACACATTTTACCATCACCACGGTCTGGACGCGTCTGGCTGGTCGTAGCATCTTAGCAAGGAGTCCTAGTTTGACCAGCAGCATTTTTTTAAAAACATATTTTCAGTGAGTGGTGCAGAAAATAATGGTGCCTCCTATAACTGGAGCTACATGCATCAGGGTTTCAAGCCTGGCTTTCACTGCTTTTTAACAAGTTGATTAGTTCCTCAGACTCTCTGAACCTCAGTGTCTCCATCTGTGAAATGGGAATAATAATGACCCCCACGTGGAAATACTGTCTTGTGTACAGAAAATGCCTGAAGTGGGGCTGGGGGGGGGGTGCTCAGTCAACTGAAGTTTCTTGATGATGATGATGATGATGATGATGATGATGATGATGGACAGACACAGGACCTTTCATGGCATCACATCTTTTACACTCCGCCCCTGGGGCCCTGCCACCCTGTCCACTTAGCTCCCCAGTTGCTGGGCTGCTGACACCTGACATGTCCAGTCACTGCCCCCATGATGCTCAGGCAAGCTGGGTCCACAGCCCAGGCCCTCCCTAGGACCCCAGTTCGCAGACAGTTCCCTCTGCTACTTCTCATCACAAGCCTGGGAGGAAGGGACCATGAGGCCCTTTCCCAGATGAGGAAATAAAGGCTCAAAGAGGTTTAGTGTCAGGTCCAAGCTCACACAGCCAAGATGTGGACATAGCCTAGATTTGAGCTCAGGGATGACCACAAAGACCTGGTGACCTCCTGCCCTGCCTGACAGCCAGAGGTTAGACCAGCTGCCTGGGGAACTACTGTTTGCCATGGAATCCGACAAAGCCTGAAGCAGGAAAAAGCCCAGCTGCTTAGGGACCTCAGCCTGTTTTCAGAATGAAGAGCTGTACCCTAGGCCCACCCCCAGCCCCAGGAGGGAGGAGGGGGCTGGGAGTGCCTCCAGGAGCCCCGCCCAGCACTGACCCTTTGGGCTTGTTCCAGAGGAAGACTAGTGATGCCCTTGCTGGGAACTCCCACAAATCTGCTCAGGAAGAATATGACCACAAGAACTTTCTAGAAAATATGGCTTCCACTGCTCTCCCTTAGCTCCATTCCTGTGGGTGGTTATAACCTGACCAAAAAAGAGGAAAGAATTTCAGGAATCCTCATCTGAAGATAGCCATAAAACTCCAGCCTCCGGCAAGCCGTAAAAAATTCCCTTCCACCCCAGTGACCCTTCTTCTGCTCCCTTTGTCCAGAATGTTCCCTCCCAGCCCACTCTACCTAGTGAACTCTCAGACCCTCTTCAAAGCCCAGCTCCAATGTCACCTCCTCTGAGATGCCATCCCGGATTTTATCCAGGAATTATGGTCAGTGCCCCCTCAGAGGTGGCGGATACCTTTTATAGACCTGCTACTGGAGTTGTCAGTTTACTTATCCGTCATCCTCAGCAGACAGCACAGTGCTCAGTATACAGTAGGTGCTCAATAAATGCAGATGCCACAAATATATTCATGAATAAAAACCTGTTTAGCTAAGTTTACGCTGGAAATTGCAAGCGAGCCATAGATGAAGTCCTTGCACCAGCTGGTTCTGGTACATTTGATTTGAAGGTTTATGACAGGGGCCATAATAAAAGAAGCCACACTTGCTGCCAAAGCCTCCGCTTTAGAGGCCTGGATAGAGTCTGGTGGGTTCAGGTCCTGGTAGCCTTGTCTTTACTGCCCTCTTGTGGCCAAAAGTTGCTGCTGCAGCAGAAAAAACTGGAGCTTTCCTTGAGGTCACAGAGAGGGAGATTTTGTCTCCTGAAGCAGATTTTTTAGGATCCCTGAGTCATGTTGAGCCCAGTCCCAAATACCCTGTTTGTATCTGTGATCCTCTGTTCAATGCCTTGAAAATATGTTTAAAAGACTAATAGAGCATGGACGCAGACAGTGGGGTGGTGAGGGCCTGGGGCGGGGTGTTGGGGTAAGCTGGAAGGGGTGGATGGAGAGAAAAAGGGGACATGTGCAATACTTCCAGCAATAAAGATTTTTTATAAATTAAAAAAATATTTAAAAAGAATAATAGATAACTAATAGAGCCTGATCGGCCTCAAAATGAACATCAAAGAAATGCTAATAAATAAAGGAGGGAGGGAGGGAGGGAGGGAGGGAGGGAGGGAGGGAGGGAGGGGTGAGTAAGAAGAAAGAAAGAAAGAAAGAAAGAAAGAAAGAAAGAAAGAAAGAAAGAAAGAAAGAAAGAAAGAAAGAAAGAAAGAAAGGCCAAGTATTCATCACCTCTGGCTTAGGACTGTGCTGGGTACGTGGGTGTGGAAGGGGAGGGTGTGACAAAGTCTGTGGCATATTTCTGCTCTCAGAGACCTCACACTCTATTTGTAACACCTCCACTAAAAGTGACTAGTTTAGGATGACACTGAATGACACTGTCTACTAATAAAGAATCATAAAATACCTGTCAACCTGACAGCCAAGGTTTGGAATCAGACAGCCCTGGGCGTCTATCCTGGCCCCACCACTCACTGCCTACATGACCTTGAACGAGTTACTTCATGACTCTGAACGTCTCCTCACCTGCAAAATGGGTCCAGTAACAGCTCTTCCCGGGTCACAGTGATTGAATGAGATGACAGGTGCCAAGACCTCAGCAGGGGGCCCGGTGAGGAGTAATTCCCATAAGTATGTGAGCCATTCTTGTTATAAGTAGTAAGATGTGATAAAGAGCTGGACAAATATATTCCTAATCATGTCCTTCTCAAGGCAGATCGCATCTTTAAAATTTTCAGAGCCCACTGCAATAAGGTGTTTATTAATATGACAGCGCATCATGAGCAAGATGACCCATAGGGCATATTTGTCTCCAGGCTGCATGGAAAAGATGGGCTGCCACCTGCCTCTAGCAAGTCAAGTTTAATTCCCCCCTCCTTTACCTGCAGCAGACATCACTAATCAATCACGATGCCCTTCTACCCTACGGTAGACATCACTAATCGATCATAGCCCTCCTCAGAGACCATGCATATAATCTCTGGGGTTATGATCGAGCTCCAGGCAGTCACACCAATTAAGCAGAGTAGGAAACTGGCCTAACATCTAATTTACCTTTCTGGGTCTTGACACACAGGTAGACTAAAGATGTATAGAGAAAGGGGGAAGGGGGGCATTTTAGCCAGAGGAAGTAACGGACGCTGAATGTCAAGTAAGAAGACAGATCTGATAGGAAAAGGAAGTGAGGAGGGGCTGCCGTCTGGAGCCCAGGACGCCTGCTGACTCGTGCAGGAGGCAAAGGGAATCACGGAGGGTTTTTGGGCCATAAGGATGTGGCAGCTGCCCTGAGGGGCAGGATCTCTCTGGTGGTCAGCGCCAGGCAGACTGGCCGGAGGCCTGAGTCCTGAGAAGAGGTGAGCAGGGTTGGAAACTCAGGACCAGGTGCTGAGGGAGATAAGCGCCAGGGGTATCGGGAAGGAAGCTGTTGTGGGCTTCGTGACGCCTGGCACATCAGAATGAAGGAAGTGGGGCCTCAGAGCTGCATCTCTGACCTTGAGCTCTGCAGGCTGGGAGAATAAGGGCACCTCCAGCAGGAAGCGGGGTTGGGGCACAGGGAGAGGATGCGCTTTGTCTCAGCCGAGGAGGAGGAGGTGGCTTTGGGACAACCAGTGGCAATTTCCTGTGGGCAGCTGGAAAGGAGAGATTGGAATCAGGGGGAGAGCTGCAGAGATTAGAGAGGGAGAGCGAGAGGGAGAGAGAAAAAGGTTAATGCTTTCCAGTCCAGCCTCGCTTTCACTGAGAGCATGTTGGGTAGAGAAGAGAGAGTGCGTTCAGGAAAAAGATGAACCGGATGAAGGTCATGGCTTAATTAAGAGGCATCTGCTGCAATCCAGTTATTCCAAAAGATACTGCATATCTGGGTCAAGTGTCTTTTTCATGATATCACCAAAAATGAGTAGGAAAAAAAATGCGGGTTTTTTTGTAATAGGGAACAGTAAGTCTCACTCCCAGGACCCCTAATGCTCCTATTGCTAAGAAAGAAAGTGTATGTTTAACTGAAATACCCAAGCAATCAGAAGGGAGGTCAGAGGGATGATTCCTTCATTAGGAGACTCCATTTCCTAATGCATAACAAAGTCACTCAGGCTCGAAGGTCAAGCAGGCCTGGATTTGAACCTTAGCTCCACCACTTCCTAGCTGTGTGACCTTGGACAAGATACTTAACCTCTCTGAACCTTTGGTCCCTCACCCATAAAATGGAGATAATAGACTACCTAATTCATAGGGCTGTGGTGGCAATCAAATGAAATAATGTATATACAGGGTTAGTCCTCTACTTGACGCGAAATAAGGGCTGAGCGCATCAGTTATCTTTCTGTCCTATCACCCAACTTTTTTTAGGTACAGATTTTAATCAACCAGGGCATATTTTCATGGCTCATAGGATTCCTGGGAAGTCCTCTGAGGGAGACAGAGAAGCTGAACAATGAGGTGAACCAGCAGGTTACATTTCTTGGCTAAATCCATTGCTTTTGTCTAAACACACTGTCTAGTAAGGGACAAAATAAGAAGGGCTTCGGGAATTCTGTAGGAGATGAACAGCTCCTCTTTAGTGGGCTGCTACCCCAGGCAGGGTCTGAAGGGCACTGCCTTCTGCTCTCCAGGGCCCTTCCCCATTTCCACCAACATTTACATGCAAAGGATTTCCTGGGAGGGGTCCCAAGGACTTGTGTTAGGGCCCCCCTGGCAAATGAATGGGGACTCCCTACCAACCCACAGGAGAAGTCCTTGAGCCAAGGACAGTGAACAGAAAAGGGTCTCTACTCACCCCTGCACCTGTCCTTGAGAAAACCTTGGAAGAAGTCCTCCCACGGATGGCCAGCAGCAGGTTAAAAATCTAGACGTTTCTGGAGGGTTCTGGTTCATAAGTTGGAGTTTAGGGAAGGGCAATTTGTTTTAGGAGTGTGAAATGTTCGTATAATAATACGAACATTTACTGAGCAAGTACTATATGCCAGGAACTCTTGTATGCATGTGCTAACTCTATCTTCATCATGACTCATGAGGGAGCTACCGTCCCATTTCACAGGTGGATCACTGAGGTCCAGAGACGTTAACAAACTTCCCTAGGGTCCAACAGCTACTAAGTGACAGAAGAAAGTTTTGAACCCAGGAGGTCTGACTGCAGAGCCTGTACTCCTAACCGCTGTGCTATAGCTGTGTCCCAAGCCTGGGTCCAACCCTGGGAGGGGAAGGGCCATCGTGTGAGTCCAGACCTGAGAAAACACCCTGCTGGGAAAGAGACCACAGGGAAGTGCTGTTGCCCAGGCCTGAGCCCACCATGGAGTGTCTTGTCAGGTGCCAGGCACCCCGATGCAGAGCCCAACGTCAGATGCTCCCAAGGATGAGTCACCCTCGGAAGCCGTGAGACTCTTCTCAGGGTCCCTGTTCTTCGATCTCCCTGTTCCTTTCCTGGGGACACAGCCTGGCAAGGAAGAGACTGCTGGTACCCCCATTGTCTAACCAGGAAACCGAAGCCTGGAGACGTTAAACAATATGCCAACGATCCAGCAGTCAGCCCCATACAGAGCCGGGCCCAGGCGGACACCCAGCCCATGCATTTGGCTTGGTTACTTCTGATTTGTATTTTATTCCCACCTCACACCTGTAAGAGGGGATGTCAGACAACAACTCATTAATCGTAACTCAACAGCCTACTTTAACATTATGTGGGCACTGAGTTTACATGGATGATCAACACAGGCATAGTCTCTGTCCTAATCTAGTGAACAGGTCTTTGAACACCCATGCTGGCCAGGCCCTATGGGAGGAGCTGGGACCACAGCAACAGATGTAGCAGACAAGGGTCTGAGCTCAAGGACCATGTGTTCCCATGAGGAAGATGGGCATCACATGCAGAATGGCCGGCAGTGAATAGGGCTGTGGGCTGGAAAGAGAGAGAGAGAGACATCAAAGGAAGGGCTTAAAGCAGTGGTTCTCAACCTTCTGGCCCTTTAAATACAGTTCCTCATGTTGTGACCCAACCATAAAATTATTTTTGTTGCTACTTCATAACTGTAATGTTGCTACTGTTATGAATCGTAACGTAAATATCTGATATGCAGGATGGTCTTAGGTGACCCCTGTGAAAGGGTCGTTCGAGCGCCAAAGGGGTCGCGACCCACAGGTTGAGAACCGCTGCCTTAGAGTGGGGTGGGAGTGGTTATTCTTCCAGTAGAATGGTCAGGGGGAGACATTGGAACAGAGACCGAACAGGTGAGGAAATGAGCCCTGTGGGTACTGGGGAGGGGACAGTGCAAGGGCATTGCAGACGGAGGACATACACGCCCTAACGAGGGAGCAAGCCGGGTGCACACAGAAGCAGCGGAGTGGCTGGTGTGGGTGACCAGGGCACCGTGAAGGGGCCAGGGGTCCATGGTGGACGTTGAGTGAGACTGGAAGTCACTGGAGGGCAATCTAACAGGGAAACAAAATCACCCTTTGTCTTTCCTGGGATAGACCAGTGGTCCTCCACTGGGGGTCATGTTGTTCCACTTTGGGGGCATTTGGCAATGTCTGGAGACAATTGTGGTCATTACAAGTAGCGGGAGGGGTGTTGCCTGCATCTAGTGGGTAGGGGCCTCGGATAAGGCCACACATGCACAGGACAGCCACCTCCACCCCAACGAAGACATATCTGGGCTAAAATGTCAATGGTACCAAGGTTGAGAAACCCGAGTATAGACCTAAGAATGACCAATATACGAAGGCAGAGGCCGCAAATGCAGCGTTCAAGTCCCTCGGGCCCAAATCCCGCCCCTCCCCCCTCCCCCACCTCCCAGAAGTAAGCATCCCTTGCCTTCCTGTTGGTATTTCCTCCTCTGCTCCAAGGACCACTTCCCTGGGATAGATTCCAGGCCACGTCCTGCTGCTTGGCGCCTGCTGTGTGTCTAAGCTGAGGATGATGGATGTCCTGTGCTCAGGGCCATGCGCGTGTGTACGCAGCCCTGACGTCTTCTGTGCGCCCCGCGTCCTGGAGTGTAATTTATTAGGCTTAATCCCCGTCTGGGGTAATGGTAAGTCTTCCCTGTGGAAAAGCTGGGGAGGAGGCTATGCCCCATTACTATTTTATTAGGACACCGCTGGGCATTCCAGGGGTCCCTGAGTAGACATCACATGCTCCTCGGATGATTTAGACAAGAAGCCCTCCTGCCTCCGCCCCCTTTCCCCAAGCAGGGGGCCTGATCCTCCCAAAACGCAGGACAAATATCCACAGATTTCCATGCACACATCCCACGCTCCCTTCTGATGACTAAATTCCTTCTCCTCGCTTCACGACAACTGTGTGCTTGCACAGCGGGAGAATGCACGCACATTTGAAGGCACGCAACCAGGCATTTACTGCTTTCTCAACGATGCGCGCAGGAGATCCAAAAGCTCAAGTCCGCAGCAAAGGCTTCTAACCTCCAAACCTGTGCTTTCGGTTTCTTCTGAAATCAGCCCCGATGGAGGCTGCTGAGGCAAGTTAGCGTTTCACAAATTGTCTCTCCTCCTCCAGCCCGCCTGTCTCAATTTGCAGAGTGAGGGGGGAGGCATGGCATTATCAGGAGA
This sequence comes from Myotis lucifugus, assembly GCF_000147115.1. Lineage (NCBI taxonomy): Eukaryota > Metazoa > Chordata > Mammalia > Chiroptera > Vespertilionidae > Myotis > Myotis lucifugus. Next base: position 5,027,524 of record NW_005871092.1, read on the forward strand.
CACCCAGCCTCTGCTCCCCCTCAATCATCTGGCTTTGCCATAATTCCCCCTCCCTTCCTTCCCACATGCAGGGTCAGCTTCTACATACCCTAGGTTCCGGGCGGTTTGAAGGTCACTGGTTTCTAATTCCCCGACTCACTAAGGTGATTTGCGTGTTACATGTTCATTTCAGCTCAGAGATGTCTTCTCTTGGGTCCTTTTCGTCCCAGCCTCTTGCACGAAGTCTCCCATTGATTTGCTATGCAAATGATTCATGGACCTTTCCCCCCTCACACTGCAAAGGGCTCACCCCTTGTCCAAGGTCACCCATTATCACCCACCTTGCAGCTTCCCTCGTTGCTATGGGACCAGGAGTGGGCCCTGAGAGGCTGCAGAATCAGAACCTTAAATTTAATCCTAACACTACACTCACTGATATCCCTTGGGTAACACAGGTGTAGACCCAAGAATGGCCAATATGCTCTTAAGGCGAAGGGGGCCCACAAATGCAATGTCTGAGTCCCTGGGACCCAGGTCCCGCTCTCCCCAGGAGAGCATCCTTTGCATTCTAGTTGGTATTTCCTTGATTCCCCTCTCTGAGCCTCAGTCTCCTCACCCGGCAAAGGCAAGTCATTTTCAGTCACATGTTGCTTAATGAGAGGCTATATCCTAAAAAATGCATCATTGGGTGATTTTGTCATTGTGTGAACATCACAGAGGGCACTTACACAGACCGAGGTGGTCCAGCCTACTGCACACCTGGCTGGATGGTCCAGCCTATGGCTCCTGGGCTACAACCCTGTACAGCATGTGACTATGCTGAATACTGTAGGCCAGGGGTCCTCAAACTACGGCCCGCGGGCCACATGCAAATACAAATATTGTATTTGTTCCCGTTTTGTTTTTTTACTTCAAAATAAGATATGTGCAGTGTGCATAGGAATTTGTTCATAGTTTTTTTTAAACTATAGTCCGGCCCTCCAACGGTCTGAGGGACAGTGAACTGGCCCCCTGTTTAAAAAGTTTGAGAACCCCTGCTGTAGGCAATTGTAACTCAATGTTAAGTGTTGTGTATCTAGACATGGAAACAGGAAAAATATGATCTAGATCAGCGGTTCTCAACCTGTGGGTCGTGACCCCTTTGGGGATCGAAGGACCCTTTCACAGGAGTCGCCTAAGACCATCGGAAAACACATATATAATTACATATTGTTTTTGTGATTAATCACTATGCTTTAATTATGTTCAATTTGTAACAATGAAATTGGGGGTCACCACAACATGAGGAAAGGGTCACGGCATTAGGAAGGTTGAGAACCACTGATCTAGATCAACGTTGGTACACCTGCAGAGGGCGCTCACCATGCATGGAGCTTGCAGGGCAAGACATTGCTCTGGGTGAGTCAGGGAGTGAGGGTGAGTGAATGTGAAGACCTAGGACATTACTGTTCGCTACTGCAGACTATAAACACTGCACACCTCGGCTACACTAAATTCACAAAACAACAGGAGATGAAATCAACCGCAAGAGAAAATGGTGCAATCGATAGACGCGGTAAGCACGAGATGTCTGAGGCTGTTGCTGGCGTAAGACGGCACACCGTTTTAGAGCACTGTTTTTTGTAAGTAGAAAGAGCACACTGTAAAATAACCATAAAAAGCATAGTGTAGTAAATACGTGAACCAGTAACCGTTGTTTGTTATCATTATCAAGTGTTATGTGATTGCAAGTGCTGTACTTCCTTCTCCGGCTCCTCAGGAGGTGTGTTGACACCGCAGACACGCGAGCGATGGGTTGTGTTATGAGCAATGCGATAGGAATTACTTGACTCTGCTAGACTCTTATGGAGCCACTGTTGGGTATGTGGTCAGTTGTTGACCGAAACGTCACTGAGGCGCGCGACTCAGATTCATTGTGTTGGGGTGAATGGCAGATGAAATAATGCATGTGAAAGCGGATTTCAAACCGCAAGGTGCAATTTAAATATTTTGATTCGGTTCTGCCATTTTGCTGTGAATTGATGAAGTAAAAAGCATTAGGATGATGTGAAATGCAATACAATAGTCTCTCCTTACCCGCGGTTTCTCTTTCTGAAACAGTGCAAAAATGTTAAATGGAAAATCCCAAAAATAAAACAATCGGTACGTTTTAAAACGCACACCGCTCTGAGTAGCATGATGAAATCTGTCGCCATCTCAGTGTTCAGATGGACCGTCATGAGATCACAGTGCTTGTGCTGGAGTCGTCCTGATGTTACCTTCAGATAACTTTTATTACAGCACTAGAGGCCCTGTGCACGGGTAGGGTCCCTAGGCCTGGCCAGCGATCAGGGCTGATCAGGTTCCCCCACATCCCCACTCTTCGCCTCCTCCTTCCCTCGCTCCCTCAGCGCCCCACCTCTCCCGCCACTGGTTGCCCGCCATGTTCCATGCTGTTCCCAGTGGTCAGCGCACGTCATAGCGAGGGATCAAACTCCTGTTCTCCAGGTTGAATTTCCAAGGGGACACTTTGCATATTAGCCTTTTATATATAGAGATACTGTTATCATTGCTCTATTGAATTGTTAGTTGTTGTTCATCTCTAACTATGTCTAACTTATAAATTAAACTTTCCCATGCATACATGTATAGGAAAAAAACATAGTCTACAGTATAGGGATCAGTACTATGCTCCATTTCAGGCATTTACTGGGGGAGGGGGTGTCTTGGAACACACCCCTGAGGATAAGGGGGGACTACAGCAGCTCCTCCTCTCAGGTATAGTAAGAGCCCCAGGCTTGGTCTGAGCTGGGTGAGGCCACTGTGCAGAGTGTCATCAACTTATGAGCTGATCAGGTGATGGGAGAAGAGAGAGGGCCACTGGGCATCGCTGCCACTAAGGCGGGTCCGAGTTTTCACATGTGAACGCCCTGATGGTCAGCCTCCCGGGGGAGACTAGCTGATGATGGAAGTCGACAGGAGGACTTCTCCTTCCCTTCCCGCTGGACGTCCGGCAATGCAGTCACGAAGGGAAAGTTTGAACTCTAAGTTTCGAAGTCATTTCTGTTGAGCTCATCAATAATTGCCTTATAAGAACTATCCCATGCCTAAGAAGCGTTTTAAGCCTTTTTAAGCTCCAAAGATTAGGGTGGAACAGGGAGGGGGTGGGGGGCAGGCAGCTAAACAACAGAAGGGAGAGCATCCTCCATGCAGAGAAGCAGGTTCTGTACTTTGGTTAGATTAATCCCCAAATTGAAACCGGCCCTGAGCATCATTCTGAGAACGGAGAGGCGAGATAAGAGAAAGCCCTCCGCAAAGCCCCGCATTGAGCTGTTTGTGGAAATGCAGGCTGCGTCCTTTCCCTGCAGCCAAAGGACAGAGGAGCCCGCAGAGGGCAAATAGAGGGTGAGAGCTTCCGAGGACAGTGGGGGATGTGGAGGAGGGGGAGGACGAGCAGCAGGGGCCACGGGGGTGATGCCCGCACGGTCTGCCAAGCCACCGACGCATCTCTCCCTCTCAGCCTGGGGACCCCCGACCTGCCTGTTTCCACACCATGAAAAGCATAAGTGCTGGGTTCTGCAAATAAGGAGCCAGGCAGGCTGGCTCTGCTTCTGTCCAGGCTGGACTTTCACAGTCACCTGCAGAAGCCACTCCCTCTCTGGTACGCCTGCCTTCCAACCCCAAAACCATGGCCAGGCTTTGGCTCCAACCCTGGGCAATGGGAGTGTTGTGTTTGGGTCTTGGTGGGTCTGTAGGAAGGTGAGACCTAGAGTGCTATTTCAAAAGCTCCGTGGGACCCAGCCAGCGTGGCTCAGTGCTTGAGCATTGACCTATGAACCAGGAGGTCACGGTTTGATTCCCTGTCAGGGCACATGCCCAGGTTGTGGGCTCGATCCCCAGTAGGGGGCATGCAGGAGGCAGTTGATCAATGATTCTCTCTCATCATTGATATTTCTATCTCTCTCTCCCTTTCCCTTCCTCTCTGAAGTCAGTAAAAAAATCTATAATAATAATAAAAACATAATATGCTAATTAGACCAGCTGTCCTTCCAGACAACCTTTCGGACAAAGCTGGGGTGTGAGGGAAGCCCGGGTCCCAGGTGCTTGCTGGTGGCCGAAGGGAAGCCGGTGCCGACAGCCAGGGGAAGGAAGGCCTACTCTTGCACAAACTTTGTGCATCGGGCCTCTAGTATAATATATATTTTTAAAAGCTACATGGGAAAGGTGCCCAAGAAGACCCTGGGCTCCCCATTCTCGCTTCTCCAGGCTCCGTGAGCACAGGAAGGACACCTGCTGACGGGACGTGGGGACCTCGGGGACACTGCAGTTTCAAGTGCTGCTGACTGACTCGGCTCAGGGGCGCACGGGCTTCTCTGTCATTAATTTCCTTCACCCACAATCGTGTAGGGAGGAAGGAGGCTGGGCTGGATGCCTGTCCAGGATCTGAGATATTCCCAGGAGTGTGGGTGGGGGAACGGGCGGCGGGACAAGGAGAACATTCCAGAAAAGGCAACAGTCCATGCAACCAGCCTAGGGAGGCTGGGGAGAGGCACTGATGGGAGCTACACCGTCTCAACTTGTTTTCTTGGGTTTTAAGTGGCATCCAATTCATTCCTTCTAATCCCTCCCCTTTTTCCTGCTGCAATTTATGTCTTCATTTTTTGAAAAAAATTAAACGTCTGAATTTTTTATAAAATATAAAATGTTTAAATGCTTATGCAAACCACTGAAATATACCCTTTAAAAATATTTTTTAAGAAATTGTATAAAATGATATGTGTATAGGATTAAAAAATAATGGCATTAAATGGCTTATAATAATAAAACAACCCTCCCCTCGAAAAAGCCCAGAGGCAATTTCTTTTTTATTTTTAAAATTGTTTCTACTTTTAGTTCTTCTGGTGATTGTTTCTACATTTCCATCTATTATGCTTCCATCAGCACTTCTTATTTTATTGATTATGCACTTTGTGACCTTCGACCTTTGGACAGATGACCTTACCTATGACCTTCGGATAGAAGAGGGTTTAGCTTCCTCACAAACACTCACCCACCTCTCCTCCTTCCTTCTTCCCAAGAGAACTAACAGCTCTTAGTTCCTCTATTGCAGCGGTTCTCAACTTGTGGGATGCGACCCCTTTGGGGGTAGAACGACCCTTTCACAGGGGTCACCTAAGACCAGGGGTGGGCCACAATGGGTTCTTAAACTGGACCGGAGGGCCGGAACAAAAGCATGGATGGAGTGTTTGTGTGAACTAATATAAATTCAAAGTAAACATCATTACATAAAAGGGTACAGTCTTTTTTTTTTTTAGTTTTATTCATTTCAAACTGGCCAGATCCGGCCCGCGGGCCGTAGTTTGCCCACGGCTGCCTAAGACCATCGGAAAACACATATATAATTACATATTGTTTTTGTGATTAATCACTATGCTTTAATTATGTTCAATTTGTAACAATGAAATTGGGGGTCACCACAACATGAGGAACTGTATTAAAGGGTTGCAGCATTAGGAAGGTTGAGAACCACTGCTCTATTGGTCACGTTTGTCTAAATAGTGCATGCATTTATATTATTTTTAAATGTTTATTTATACACATACATGTAAGTATGTAGATGCTAGCATGTCTTGCTTTCCTGTCCTTTACTGTTTCTCTTAGCACGTCTTCATCTCCCTCAGGGGTGGGGAACGTCCGGCCCGTGGGCCATATGAGGCCTGAAAAATCATTTGGTCTGGCCCTGCCAAGGCAACCACAGGCGGGACTTGAAATTCAATAAATCTAGAAGCTTCTTTCATAGCAACATAAATTTATATCAAGTGAATTATATTAAGCGAGTGGTGTTATAAATATCCAAATGACCCTTGGCAGAAAAAAGGTTCCCCAACCCTGCTCTGCATGACCTCACCGCAGTTGAGAAATGCAGGGGGTTGGGTGGAAGTACCACTCACAACGCATGAGGAGCTCACCAGCCTGGAAACTGGCCCAGACACAAAGAACGGATCAAGGCCCAGCCCGCTTTTGCTGGTAGATGGTCAGATGCCAAAACCAAGGCTGCCCCTCGAGGCAGAAAGCCCTGGAAGCAGATGGCACAGGCCTCCTCTTGCCTGCGTGGACCCCGTTTTGTAATCTTCCCTCTTGGCCGGCCAGCTCCCGGTTATTGACTCTGCATCACCACCCCCTCCAGGAAGTCACTCACACCAACAGTCAGCACTCCTCCTCTCACCCAGGAGTCCCCGCTCTGCTTCTCTGTTTCTTGCACTCCTTCAGCCTATCATAGATTCAGCAATATCCTATGCTTAGAAGCTGAGAACACAGGCAAATACAAGACAGGCAAGGGCCCTGAACTCTGGGAGGGGCGCTTAAGAGACCATTGAAGGGGACAGTCAATAAGTAAATTCACTCCGGATTGTGGGAGTACCAGAAAGGATATCAAGATAGAAAATAGTAGCCCTTCTCTTCTCTGAAAAGAAAGCTGAGGCAGCGAATGCAAAGGAGCCACGCTTGCACAGAGCAGCCTGAAGGGAGGTCCGAGAAGAGGAAAGTGAATGTGCAAAGGGCCTGTGGCAGTGACAGGGGGCAGGCTGTGTTTCAGGAACTGAGAGGAGGCCCTTCAGCTGGAGTTTTGCCGATGAAAGATAGAATGGTCCAAGGTGAGCTTGTCAGAAGGCGAGGGCCAGACCCTGCAGGGCTTGGCTGGCCAAGTCAGGAGTTTGATTATATTCTAAGCACAACTAGAAGGCGCTGAAAGATTTCACCAGGGAAGCTACAATGACCCCGTTTTTGTGCTTGAAGCTGTCCTTTCTGGAGAAGGAACCAGAGGCATCAATGAGGTCCCTCTTTCTTAACTAGAGGCATGAGTACCTCATCTTTCTTGGGGAAAGAGGACCATCTCCTCTCCAGTTGTTATCACCGGTGGCCAGCCCGTGGTGCAGGGGCCTGGGAGAAAGGAAGGTGCTCAACAGAAAAGCCGTTCATGCCAAGATGCCTGTTTGTCCACATTTAATACCGAGTTTCCCACGTCACAACCCAGCAGGAAGTGCGCCAGCGTGGCACGTCGTCCCCCCGGGTGAGTGGAGGCTGCCTGGGCAGGGAAGGCGGCGGCCCCGCAGCAATCCGTCCCCGGGATTTCAAAAAGGAAAACCGGAGGCTGGAATCACAGCCAGATGCACTCAGTCCGCTATTAACATTTTTTTTTAACACCTGAACTCCTTCCTCGGTCTCCCTGGCTCCACAGCAGGGGTCCCCATGTGATTGCTGCCGGGATCCACCCCCACTTTCAGGGAACGGGGTTTGAGGCGCTGCCCCTCCACTTTTCAAAGCCTTTCCCCTGGTCATCAGAGAGTGTCTGGTTGGGGTTGGGCTCTGTGAAATCGGGACTCCCTCCCCCGCCTCCTCTGCCTTCCCCGACCCTCCCCCCACCCCTCCACTTTCCCTCTCCTTTATATGGAGTTATCTGCTCAGAGCAAAGCCATCTCCTAGCACTGCCGGATGGGGCCTTATCTCCCATCAAAGCCATAGAACCTTTCCCGGGCCCAGCCAGCGGTGTCTGGGTGTCTGTCACAACTTTAACTATCGCTGGAGGCAGCTCTTCCCCTCTTGGACTTGGGAAGGGGAATGTCACTTGCGAAAACCCAGCAAGGGCTGGTGTCCCTCCCGGTGCCTGGGGGTTAAGGTTATGTTTTGCTAATTAAAGCGAAGCTTGAGCCAGCCTCTGCTCTGTAAGGCACGCAGCTTAGTGATCAGGGGCCCTGGGGTCAGGCGGCCTCAGTTCACATTCTGGCTACACGAGGGACCAGCCATGGGACGGACAGCAGGCCATTTAACTTCTCTGAGACTCAGTTTTCTTACCTGTAAAATGGGGCTAAGGAATGCAGTGCCCTCTACTTCAGGTTCTGGAGAGGATTAACTATGGTTAAAAGACATGGAAAGCACTTTGCTCATGGAAACAGTCAAGGGGGTTTTCTGCCATTGTAACTAGTGAAATGCCACCAGATTCTGTGGGTGCTGATCATAGAGGAGGCACAGAAGTTTCCAGAGATGCCATGGGAAGCAACGGAAGGGGAGGGTAACCTAGCATCTCCCTTCCTTCTTCCCCCAACCCTTCCCTAGCGCCCCCCAGTGGCCAAACCTGCTCAGAAGCCACAGGGCAGGAGAGCTTGACAAAGGGAGTTCCCTCCATACAAAATAAAGCAGGGGAAGGATGGGAATGCATCTGAGGACAGACAGACATCCCCATGCAGTGTACACACGTGTGCACATTTTCACACTCTGGGCACATGTGGTCTAGGTTGCATGCTCATACACACAATACATCAAAGCACTTTACACAATCTACCCCCAAATACCTCTAAGGCAGCGGTTCTCAACCTGTGGGTCGCGACCCCTTTGGCGCTCGAACGACCCTTTCACAGGGGTCGCCTAAGACCATCCTGAATATCAGATATTTACATTACGATTCATAACAGTAGCAACATTACAGTTATGAAGTAGCAACAAAAATAATTTTATGGTTGGGTCACAACATGAGGAACTGTATTTAAAGGGCCAGGAGGTTGAGAACCACCGCTCTAAGGTAAGGAAACAGGCTCAGAGGGATTGATTTCCCAAGATCACCCACATGATCAGCGTGGATCCAGAACGTCTGTCTCGCCCAGAGTCTGAGCTGCAGACCAAACCGCCACCCGCACGTCAGTCACCTCGGACTCAAGACCAGGGTCCCGCCTCATTGTGAAGCGGCCTGAGTTGCCACCCTCTCTCAGCCACGAACAAGGACCTGCTCTTTCAGGAAACTTCCCTGGGCAATCTTTTCTCCTGCTTTCATTTTTCACACACATGCCCTCTGTCCCTTAAAATCACTTCCCCGGCAACACTCAGGTGGTACAGGAAAAGTGAAAGGGTCACTTACCCCCCAGATAAGTACATAAATGAATAGTAACTTTGGGGAAGAAAAATATTGAATTCTGTTCACATAAATGCAGTGTAAAGTAGTTCCTGACAAGGAATCTAAATAATTGGCCTCCCTGTCCCCCTCCCCTAAGGCTCCAGGTAAGTCTTGGAAAGTCCTGGGCAAAACGCAGGGAAGGGGGCAGCAAGGAGTGCAGACTAAACACCCATCAGCCCTAGCCGGTTTGGCTCAGTGGATAGAGCATCGGCCTGCGGACTGAAGGGTCCCAGGTTCGATTCCGGTCAAGGGCACATGCCCGGGTTATAGGCTCAATCCCCAGTAGGGGGGCATGCAGGAGGCAGCTAATCAATGATTCTCTGTCATCATTGATGTTTTTATCTCTCTCTCCCTCTCCCTTCCACCCTGGAATCAATAAAAGTATATTTAAAAGTAAATAAATAAAAATAAAGCCACCCATCACCTGCAGCCCTGTCAACTCAAACAGCAAGATACCCCCGCCTGCCAGGCCCCCACTCGTGGGCCTGCTCCTCCTCAGCACCCAAGACCAGGGCTGAGGGGAAGTCAGCAGGTATTCAGTGAGCAGGCAAGCACGCCAGCAAAATGTGTTCCTGCACCTCCGGTGTGGCTCTTCTGTTCAGTGGTTGAGCATCGACCTATGAACCAGGAGGTCACGGTTCGATTCCCAGTCAGAGCACATGCCCAGATTGTGGGCTCAGTCCCCAGAAGGGGGCATGCAGGAGGCAGTTGATCAATGATTCTTTCTCATCGTTGATGTTTCTATCCCTCTCTCCCTCTATCAGAATGCAATAAAAACATATTTAAAAAAAATGTGTTCCTTTTGTTTTCCTTTTGGGGGCTGATGGGAGTAGGAGGATGGGAAGAGGAGGGATGAGCTCATGTCTTATTTTTATAATTAATCACTTGGGTTTATATCAGCAGGAAGACCAGACTCGGCCTCCCTCAAGACCTCCCACTACTGAATTGTGTAATCACCCCCGGGGCTGACTCAGTCCAAAGGGAAAGTCAGCACAGAATCCAAAACCCAGGAGGAGAGAAAGCTGGGAGCAGAAGACAAAGGTCGAAGCTGGCCCACATGTGCTTTATGGGACACAGACAATGGTGACCCACACAGATTAAAAAAATCAATGACAGCGTTAATGTTTAGAAATGGAAAGAATTCGGGATTTCTGGCTTCTCTTAAAAGAGCCACCTCTGTGGCCACAAGGCCCACATTCCTGCAGGGCAAGGGGACTGGATGGGGTTGCCCCAGTTCACCACAGTCTCCACCACCCCCTATTGCTCCCTATCCTGAAGCTAAGTGTTAATTACCTTCCCTTACTGTCCTCAGGCTATTTTCCTTACATCTCCCCATTCCACTCCTTGCAGATTAGGCGGCTACAGGGTAGCTCTAGACTCATTAGCTGGTTACTGCCGTCACGTCTGTCCTCATACTTGCCACCAGTTCTCCTGGGGCCACACAGGGCCCATCTGTCCTCCCAAAGTTCCTTCCACTTGAGGCCTCCACGCAGATAAATAGCTTCTCACTTTCAGTTCCTTGAGAATGCATTGCTCCTCCTACCACTGAGCCTTGGCTCTTGACCTCTCCCCTACATTTTCTTTAGCAACTAGATTTTAGCCTCCGTATTAGTCTTAAATTGCTGCCACAACCATGTACTGTACTTAGTGGTGTAAGCAACACAAACTTATTCTTTTCTAGTTCCGTGGGTCTAGTTTTCTGGGTCTCCATGGGCTAAAATCCAGGCATCTGCAGGGTTGTCTTCCTGCTGGCTGTCCGCTGGGGACCATTTCTCAGCTTCTAGAGGCTGCCCGCATTCTCGACTCGCGGCCCTCTTTCTCCATCTTCAAAGTTTAGTCTCTCTGATACCTTGAGTCTCTCCTTTTGCTTTGGTCTCATCCCTCTGACCAACAAGGAAATATTATCTGCTTTTAAGCATTTGTGTCTTTAAGAAATTGGGTCCAAGACAATCTTTCCATCTCAAGGTCCAAATCCTTAATCACATCTGCAAAGTTCCTTTTTGCCGTAGAAGGTAACAGATGAACGGTGTGGGGAGGTGGCGCATGGCAACAGCTCTTTCAACCTCGCACGCCACACCCTGTGTGCAAAATGGGGAATTGACTAAACTTATAGTTGATCCAAATATTGGCCAATCAAATTGGTCAATTTGATAGCTCTCCATGTATGTGTGTCCCTCTCTGGGGCTGGTGCCATCTCCAGTGTGAATGTTTCAAAGACACCTCTGTGAAGAATGTATCCAAGACCTGGTCTCATGAGAAAGGGCTGGAAGAAACTCTAACTAGAAAGAGGCCCAGAGACCTAGACACCTCTGGGCTCTGTTGGCCTCAGTGTGGTCTCAAAATCCTCAATCCAACCACAAAGTGAGCTTGGCATTCAGAAAATATATGTCATCTCCCTTCCCCTGTAGAAACTAATTCAGGTGTACAATGGTTTTTACTATTATTTCCTTGAGTAATAATCTAGTGGAAAATCAAACGAAGAACCCCAGCCTCATAAAGGAACCATCAGGATGTCCTACAAAGGACATGAGTAATATTCTCTTGCAATATGTGCTTTTATTTGTGGTGGTTGAATTTATTGCATTTGGGCAACCCAGGAAAATAATGGCTACATTTATTAAGCGCCTACTACACGCAAAGATCTTCCCACGTAGTACCTAATGGGATTGGCCTTATTGGTCTCAGCTAGTGGAATAACCAATCAATCCCAGATCTTTCGGCTAGCAAATGGGGACACTGAGATGCAAAGTCCCCAGCTCCACTGTTCCTGTGTGTGAACTCCAGCCCTCCAGGCCCCTAATTGCTTTTTGTGGAGTCAGTGGGCAGGACCAGGCTGGAGCCAGCACATGCGGGAACTGTGAGTATTGACAGGCAAGGGCGGCCTGTTTCAGCAAGAACCAATCCCCGCGGGGCCATTGACAAATTCATTGACAAACACTCCCTCTACTTATTTGCTGTTCCTGCCGCTTCTATTTACTCAGCCCCAACAATATCGTGGGAACAGCCTCAAACTAGATGTGGGGGCCTATCATCTCCAGAGGACGCCACTGCTTGTTTCCAAGCTGCTTTGTCCTTCTTCCTCCTTCCTTTCCCCCACTCCCCAATCCCTATTATCTCAGACGCCCCTAAGGTGACATGTACATATCCACTCATCCAGCAAACAGATACGGAGCCCTACTGTGCGCTGGAGACACAATTATAATCTGACATGCCAGGGTCCTACAGCCATACATGTTCAAGGTGCCAAGGGAGTCCTCAGGGTAGAGAGTGGACTCCAAGTTCTAGGGGAAAGAGCTTTACCCAGGAGGACTTTTGACCTGAGATGTAAAAGAGAAAGAGCGAGTCTTCCAAGAACCAGAGTGGGGAGAAGACTTTGCTGGCAGGGGAACCATGAGTGTAAACAAGTGAAAGCATCCGCAGGCCTGTGCCTGGCGGGGAGGGTGGGTGTATGGTGGTTGGGAATAAAGCTAGTGAGGAGAGGAGAAAAGCAAAAGACTCCAGGGGCCGCTCAGCAGGGCCTCCTATAATCAGCCTGGACTTTGTCCTGTAGGCAATGAGGCACCGATGATGACTTTTAAGCGGATGAGTGACACAACCACATTGACATTTTAGAAGATGGCTCACCTGTCCAGCCCACATGGCTCTGTGGTTGAACATTGACCTTTGAACCAGGAGGTCAAGATTCGATTCCCGGTCAGAGCACATGCCCGGGTTGCGGGCTCGATCCCCAGCAGGGAGTGTGCAGGAGGCAGCTGATTAATGATTCTTTCTCATCATTGATGTTTCTATCTCCCTCTCCCTTCCTCTCTGAAATCAATACAAATATATTTACATATATAAAAAAGAAGATGGCTCACCTGGCACTGTGAAGTCTGGAAGTGAAGGCAGAGCTGGAAGTGGAGGCCACTGCAGAGATCCAGGCAGACAGGGATGTTGACGGCCTGAGCCACAGCATGGCGGTGAGGGCGGGGCTGCGGGCACAGATGCAAAAGATGGGCGTGCAGAGACCCACGCACTCACATGCATCCTTTGCAAGGACCCCTTCCCGGGGGTTGGGCAGGCCTGGGGGCTGCACGGAGCCCATTCCACAGACCCCAGCAGGTCAGAGGAGTAAGTGAGCTCTGGCGAAGGGGACTCTGCAGACAAGAGCACCTGCCCCAGGGCAACTGATAAGTAGGGTTGCACAAACAATTGCAGAAATGGCTGCTAGGTGCAAGGCAGGTGACAGCACACCGATCGATATTCCAGTTCAGGGAAGAGGGTGATCAGCAGGGGCAGGAGAACAACCCGCCCTTCTGTTCAGGAGGGCACTGTGTTCGCGAAGCATCCCAGCCTTCCACCACCACGTCGGCAGAGTGGGTCAAACGAGCTGCATTTTACAATTGGGAAGACAGAGACCCAGGGAAGTTGCGCATTTGCCCAGGGGTACCAACCCGGCCGAGAAGGGGCTAGAACCCAAATCCCAGCCTGCAGACACCACGTGTAGCCTGTGACCACACCGTCCTGACTTCCTCTTCTCAAATTCTGCGCCAGATGTGGTCTGTTCCACATGATCTAACTCTCGATCGGTCGTTAATTATGTCACAGGGCGGTAACGGCGTAACATCGGAGGTCTATGCTACGTCGCAGGAGCTGCTCGAAACACTTCACATGCTGTGGACGGACCTCTGCCAGTTTGTGCTTTCAGCAGCCGCCAGGCTCTTCGGGAAAGAACCAGGGCTCCTCTGCTAATTACAGGGTGGGAATGCACGGCTTCCCCTCTCAACCTGCGACCTGGTGGTGTTATAATGAGAGTAGTTCTGCCACAGGTACAAAGAGGCATCCGATTACCCACATGTCGGTCCCTGTAGGTCCCCACTCCCTGCCTTCTTAGGCAGCATGTGCAGGGAAGGGTCACGGTGTCATCACAGCTCAGCGGCGGGGTCAGCTGGCTTTCTGGCTGGTCCGGGAGTCAGAGGTAAGACCGAAAGGAAGTCTAAACCTAGACTTTTCTCTGAAGGTGCTGGATGCCAGCTTCACCAGATTCTTTGATGTTGTTTGTGCCAGGGCAGAGGTGCCTGCTCGCTCACTCATCTGTCTTGCATATTGCTCATTGCATCCACAATCAATTGCTTTCTTTCCCCATTGTTTGTGCTGATTCCCCGGGTCCCTGGTGCTGTTTGAGATGGTAAGATTTGTAGTACTCTCTGCCATGGACACCCTGCAGGTGTTTGGGGTGTATGTCAAGGGAGTGGGGACGGTGGTAGAGAATAAAGCTGGTGGGAGAGGAAAAATACACAGACGTTTAACAAATGCTCTCAGAGCATCCACTCTGTGCCAGCATGGTTCCAAGCGCCTTGAATTTTACACATCATCACCCATTGAATTGTTGTAACCACCCCATGAGATACATACTGATATTGTTTTCCCATCTCAAATGAGGAAACTGAGTCAGGGAAGTTAAGGACTGCTCCCCCAGATGTGAGAGCCTTGAAAATAGAGGCTGTGGCAAGGTCTGTTCTCCCATCTCCATCCACAGAGCCAAGCCCGGTGCTAGGCACACCGTCACTATGTTGGGTAATACCAGTAGATAATTACCACTGCGACAGTTAGTTTTACTGAATGGCCTGAGGTTGGAGAGTGTGGTTCAGTAGGAGTGTTAGCTATTAGTCATGAACGAAATCCATTTTGCACCTGTCATTCTTCAAATTTGTCTTCCTCCAACCCCCAGGCATCCTGCGTGGCTCAGAGTTGGCCTCAGCAAGGACCTGCTTGCATAGGTTGTAGATTTGCCTACTTGATTTTCCCTCAATAGAGACAGATCTCTTATGCATCTTGGGGTGCCATAGTGCCCCCCACACAATGAATTCTCCTAAAATGAGTGAAAGAATGCATGGCTCAGAGGGAGAAGTTGCACAGCTCTGTGTTATTTTGTTTCCACCCTTGTCTAACTTCTTTTATAAAAACTTGCTTCCCTGATTATCATGCCAATTTGGAGGAAGCTGTCATTTCCATAATAAATTAAAAATAAACCAAGAAATGGAATAGAAAAAGGGGAAAAGATAACACAAATCAAGTACATACTCTGTGCCACATACTTCCACATACCTTCTCATTGAATCCACACAAAAATTACTCAAGACAGGCTCAGAGAAGTCAAGCAACTTGCCCCAAATCACACAGCAAGTAAATGGCTTTATTAGTGGCTCCAACCCAGGCTCTTGCCACCACATTGCAGAGGTAGCAAGCAAATGCCCTTTGGAAAGATGTTGATGTCAGGCAGTGGCTAGAAGTACATTTTAGAGCGGTGCTAGAGGCTCAGCATTGGCCTCAGCAAGGACCTGCTTTCCCCAAAGAGAAAAGGCTTTGAAAATAGCATAGCACACTCTGCTCAGAAAGCTGACAAGTCCAGACAGAAAGAGATACCCACGTCTCAAGATCCCTCCTCTCTTTCAAGTTTTCTACTGCATTGAAGGGAGGGGGGAGGGGGGACTAGCCAACATGCAAACCATATGCAGAATTTTATTCCAAAATGTTTAATAAATCAAAGATGCACTTAGAACAGGAAACATCACACAGCCCAGGTGATAGTTCTTTGTGAGGCTGAAGATCCAAGGGGGCGGCCGTGTGTTTCTGTAAAACTGATTGATGGGATGGGAGAGATCAGGGGGAGAAAAATACATTCCCTGACACAGACAACCAGGGAACAGAGAGAGTTTAAAATGCGAGCAGGAAGATGGAAACCCCACTGAAAGATTAAAGGAAGGAAAGAAGTACAAATGGGCAGATCAATGATGGTGTGAAGATCCTGAGGTGTGTAATTCACACTGGGCTGGGCAGCATGTGGAGGTTACACAGTTGTACTGAGCCAGTGGTTCTTACACCTTTCCAAACCTCATAGCTCACAGGAGCCAGAGCCACCAGTGACCAAAGACCAGGATTCATTTGGGCAAGAGGGAAGCACATCTGAATTTGAAGTTCATGGCTTGGTCTGGGAGCCCTTGCTAAGAGAGAGACTTTAGTCATCTGATCAAATGTGGTTGCTCACTGTCCCTTGATCTGTCTATCCATCCATCCAACCATCCAACAAATATTTATTGACATTCCATAACAGGTCCTGAGCTAGGAGATGGCCATGAGCATGACAGGCCAGGTCCCTGGTCTTACTTAAAACACGGCATGCCCGAGAAGAGCCCACGGTGACATTGAAGAAGCAAGCAGAGGCCAGATCAAGCAGGGAACTCAGTCTACGTGCAAAAGGAAAATATGAAAGAGTTTTATGCTACTTGGGTGGTGTCGAATGGATTTGATAGGAGGCAGGAGTAGAAACAGGCAGAGCCCTGAGGGGCTCTTGCAGGAGGGTAGGCAGGAGGAGATGGTGTGGGCTTGGAGTAGGGTGGGGCAGCCGAGGTGGAAGGTGCTGGAAGGATCTGAGATGCATTCTGGAGGTAGAAAAATGCTGATGATTTGGGTTTGGGGAGGGAGAGGAGGCCAGTGGTGATTTCCAGATTTCCATTTGAAGCCACGTGTATACTGGTGCCATTTTCTAAGATGGGGAGGCCTGGAGGAGGGTAGTCATCCTCCCAGCCTCCAGCTGGCATTTCCTGAGCACCTTCTGAGGAAGAGGAGGAGAGTCTGCCTCTGGGCTCATCCAGGCCTCTGGCTCAGCCTGATAGACAGGCTTCCTTCTTCTGGCCATGCGGAGGGGCCACGTGGAATTCAGGATTGTTGGTGTGTTGGTGGGGTTCCCTGTCCTATTGACTCAACTCCAACCTGGACTCATCAGATTATAAGGTTTTTAAAAAAATCAAAATTGGCCTGGAATTGACCATAGGTTAAAAACCAAGCCCTTTCTTTTTCCTGTGAAACGGACTTGTGTGTGATAGAAATCATGCCAAATGACCAGGTTTTCTTTTTCCTTTAGCCAACAGAGAACTTAGCTAGACCAGGGGTAGGGAACCTTTTGTCTGCCAAGGGTCACTTGGATATTTATATCATCATTCGCAGGCCCAACTGGCATGTATCAGTGGTTGAGCATCAACCTATGAACCAGGAGGTCGCGATTCAATGCCCTAAACATGCCTGGGTTGCAGGCTCGATCCCTAGTGTGGGGCGTGCAGGAGGCAGCCGATCAATGATTCTCTCTCATCATTGATGTTTGTAGCTCTCCATCTCCCTTCCTCTCTGAAATTAATATATATATAAAATTAGCCTGCTGTATTGGTCAAACACTTAATTAACTCACCCCTAAGGCTTTGGCAGGGCCAGACCAAATTATTTCATAGGCCTATGGACCTCAGGCCAGACATTCCCCACCTGTGGGCTATACCTTTATAGCTCAGCTGATGACTGTATCAAGTTCATGGTTTCCATACTGGCATTCTGGTATTCTCCTAGATATTGATCACCCCAACTAAACACCTGTGTCTGCCCCACGACCCTAGGTCCACCTGGCCATGTTTGTCACTCCAGCCATCTCTGATTAGACCAAGGGATACTCATTTAAAACCTGGCTGAGCCAGTTAGATTTCCTGAATTGGATATTTGGACCAAGGCATGGACATTTCGAGTTAATAGTTGAAGTGGACGCTGTGGGCGGGGGGTACCACCAGATCCCCTCCTCACCAATGAGGCCCCCTTTCTCTCAGCTGCTGGGTGTTGGCAGCTGAGTTCCTCTCTGAAAACTAACCCTCACCAGAGTTGCCTGGCACAGACTTGTACCCACGGGGGTAGCCCAGATCCAAAGACGGAGATCCCAGTAGTACATGGGCCCAGCCCCCGTGGCGCGTGGGCAGCATAATTTCTGGGTAAACCCTCTGAGGGCAGCAGCCTGTCATCAGTCCAGGGTCCCCTCCCATGGTTTCCAATGTGTCTCCATTGTTTCCCAGGGACTCCCCCTCCCACCCCCCTTCCACCCCCCGCCCATGCTGTGCGAGGCTCTGGCTACCCCTGTATCACTGATGCACAAACCATGAAAATATGATCTGACTGGAACACAGCCAATATGTCACAATGCACATAGGCGCCTATTGTACAGTATGAACAATCGCCCGTCAGCCTAAGTATTGCCTGTGGCTGCTTTGTGTTATAATGATGGGACTCAGTGGTCACAGCAGAAACTGGATGGCCAGGACAGAAACTAAAATGTTCATTGTCTGGCCCTTTCAGAAAACGTTTGCTGACCCCTGTCCTAGAAAGAACAAATGAGATAGATAGGCACTCCCCACACAGAGAACGGTCACTCTTTCCCCGGGTTGGGGATTAGACTCACTGAGCACAAGGCCCTTGCATCTCCAAGGGTCTGGGGGCTCAGTAAGTGCCATCCCATAAAAAGACTTTATTGAGATCAAGGCCTGTGTGTCTGCAAAGGACGCTCTCTACCGGCCGCTGCACCCAGCACCTCCCTTTTATGCGCGCACGTGCACCTCTCAGGAATGCCATGAAGTGGGAATGATACGATTCCTATTTTGCAGGCCAGGAAACTGAGGCACAGAGAGAGCCAACGACCGACCCAAAGTCACACATTGGGGGGGGGGGGAGGTGGAAGAGCTGGGACTCTCTCCGGGTCTGTTTGAGTCCAGGCTGCTGTTTAGGGGCCCTCTTCCCTCTGCCTCCCACGCTGAAGGCCCAGGAAGAGCAGTAAATAAGAAACAGGTGGGCTGAGGCCCAGGCGGTGACGCTGAATAGAAACACTCCCTACCCCAGGACAGTGGTCGGCAAACTCATTAGTCAGCAGAGCCAAATATCAACAGTACAACGATTGAAATTTCTTTTGAGAGCCAAATTTTTTAAACTTAAACTATATAGGTAGGTACATTGTTATTAACTTAATTAGGGTACTCCTAAGGCTTAGGAAGAGCCACATTCAAGGGGCCAAAGAGCCACATGTGGCTCAAGAGCCGCAGTTTGCTGACCACGGCCCCAGGACATCAGAGTGTGGGGCTGGGGCTGGGGCTGGGCACCGTGAGGAGGCCTTGGGTGAAGGAGTCAGCCACTGCAGGAGCAGAGTCCCGTGGTCACCGAGGCAGGCAGGGGCTCCCTCCAGAGACCTGCAGCCCAGCACGTGACAAAGGGTCACCCAGAGCTGAGGGAGTAGACCGAGGGGCTACTAGCTGAAACCCCCACCAGGATGAGGATGCAAGGCTCTGTGCTTGAGTTTAAAAATCAGAAACTGCAGGTAGGTTTGGTCCAGCTCCCCAGATAAAGACGCATTCCATGATAAACTCGCCCCTTTGTCCTCCTAAACGGAAAGGATTAAGTATCTTTTAGAGAATTCTCCCCTTTCAGGCTACGTGCAGAAATGTATTCAATTCACCCTGTAGTGATAACAAAACGTGAGGGAAATAAGAGACAATGTGCAGGAGGCCTGCGGTTATTACACAAAGAGCAGTTTTTCCTTGTCATAAAGGGAAGATTACATGTCGGGGAAATTAATCCGGATTAAAAAGGTGCACAGCCCACTCACCCTGCTCACTTCCCGGTCACACGGGAAGAAACGCTTCTGGGACGCCCTCCACAAAGTCAGAAGGTGGCCGGTTCACACAGGGCCGAGGAGGGAAAGAGACGCGGAAGTCACGTGAGCGATTCTGGGATCCGACCTGCCTGGACTTCCGTTTCTCCTTTTCACCGTCTGTGCCACGTTACAAAGGCTCCAGCTGTGAACGGGAACAACAGTGAGCTCCTCGCGCACGTGGCCTCTTGGGCCCTTGCTCTGCGATCAGAGAACCATCAACAGGGTCAGACCACACCTGTGACCCACCAGCCATCATCACCATTATCACCACCTCTTAGCCCACAGAAACCTCCCACCCACAAGGGCTTCTGTCCTATCACCTCCTTTCATTCTTTTTCATTGCTATCACCAGCTAAAATTAACCTGTTTAACCCGGCCAGGGTGGCTCAGTGGTTGAGCATCGACCTGTGAACCAGGAGGTCATGGTTCAATTCCCAGTCAGGGCACATGCCTAGGTTGCAGGTTTGAACCCCTGGGGGGAGGGGGCAGGAAGCAGCCAATCAATTATTCTCTCACCATTGATGTTTCTATCTCTCTTTCCCTTCCTCTCAGAAATCAATAAAAATATATTTTTTTAAAATTAACTTGTTTACTTTTTTTTATTGTCTGCCTCCCTCCCCCTAACCCAGACCCTGTGGTCCCTAATAGCAAGCTCCTCTCTGCCTCCTCTGACCCTGCATCGCCAAGGCCTGGCTCACAGCAGGCCATTGGCAAATATATGGTGTAGATTGATGTCGTGTTCATCAATAAATAGAGGTTGCTTAAAAATTTCACAAATACTTTTAGGTTTTTTTTTCACGTTGAGTTGGCTATGATATCTTAGGTGTCCTTGTTATAAAGTATACCACTGTCACTTTCATAAAGCGGCTATTCACTTAACACAGTGGTTCTCAACCTTCCTAATGCCACGACCCTTTAATACAGTTCCTCATGTTGTTGTGACCCCCAACCATAAAATTATTTTCGTTGCTACTTCATAACTGTAATTTTGCTACTGTTATGAATCATAATGTAAATATCTGATATGCAGGATGTATTTTCATTGTTACAAATTGAACATAATTAAAGCATAGTGATTAATCACAAAACAGTATGTAATTATATATGTGTTTTCCGATGGTCTTTGGCGACCCCTGTGAAAGGGTCATTTGACCCCCAAAATGGTCGCGACCCACAGGTTGAGAACCGCTGACTTAACACATTGTGGACCAGTAGTTTTATTGCTAGCTTTACCCAGTAGCCAGATAAGTTTCTATTGAACAAGTACAAAAAACGTTTTACATAAATGTTAAAGGCACACCTTAGAATTAAATATCCATTGCATTTTGAAGTTACTTATTACATGGTCTTACAAGCTAATATCTTTTTAAAGTATAATACTTTGTAAAACACTGTGTAGTGTGAAAATATGAGAATTCTCATGATCCGTCCACAATGTTAAGATATATTTATTCGGCCCGGTTGGAGTGGCTCAGTGGTTGAGCGTCATCCTGTGCACCAAAAAGTTGCTGGTTCGATTCCCAGTCAGGGCACATACTTGGGTTTGGGTACAATCCCCAGTTGGGGCATATATGGAGGGCAACTGATGTTCCTCTCTCACATTGATGTTTCTCTCTCTCTCTCTCTCTCTCTCTCTCTCTAAGCTTGTTCTCAAGTGAGAATTTTTTTCTGAAGACATATATTTATTGAGCACCCACCACGGGCCAGGTCAGTGCCAGGCCTCCATGCCAGGATTTCAATGGTGAACCAAACAGAGTGCCTGCCCTCATGAGCTTTCAGTTTAGTGGGAGCCGTGGGGGAACAGATATTAATGAAACAGCAACGAGTATGCAATTGCGATGGTGCTGTGAAGATGCAGGGCCTCAGAGGGAGTAATGTTTGGGCTGAGATTTGAAAGATACATTAACTAGGTGAGCTCACTGAATCACCTTGCTAAAGAGTGATGAGAATTAGAGTTAAGGACCAAGTGAGAGTTGGAGTAAGGATCGGGGTAAAAATAGGATGAGCTTAGAGAAGAACTTTCCAGAAAGGAGGACGTTGACCAGGGGTGAGTGGATGGCTGAGTAAAATAGGGTGGAGACAAAATAAGTGGAGAAAAGAAGACAAATTGGGGGTCCTTCAGGAGGTAAAATGCCAGGACTTGGTTTGTCCTTCAAGGGCAAGCAGGTGGCTGGGGCATGGACTTCGGCCTTCTCCTGGATGGGATCCCATGGGCCCTCCATGGCCAGCAACCTGGCTTCCAAGGGTTGAGCATCCGAGTGTGTGTGCCAAAGAGGATTGCAGATGGGCAAGAGGGAGGCCCAGGTAAGCGCCTGCCTCCGTCGGCAGCAGGGTTTCAGAACCTGGATTTAGGACTCAGGTAGCAGGATGTCTGGAGCCCTTGCACAGATGACTGTGGGCAATCAAGTGTTTACAGGAGCTTATTAAAGAGATCAATTGTGTCCAGGAGAACCCACGCTTAATAGGTAACTGTTGCTTTATATAGCCCTTCCTACAACCAGTGTAGCTACATAAAGAACGTAGGAAACAATGGGCCCCAAACATGAGCATCATGGGTCTCCCCCCCTCCACACACACCTTGATCAAAGAAAGAGTCCAATGGGGGGAAAAAAGTAATTAAAAAGTAAAAACCTTATGTAATGAAATTTGAAAGAAAACTTTTGAAGCCAACAAGCAACCACGGGCAACGCTTCAAAGGGCCCAGAATCAATGTTTGTCAATAGCAGTTTTGCATCCTTTAATTTATCTTCCATGAATGTAAAGCGTGATGTTATTAGGAGCTCATCCGTGCCTTAATTCTGTTTGAGATTTGATGAATCAGAACTAGATTCGCATTCTGTGCGAATCCGCAATGTCAGAGGCCAGTGGCAGAAACCTCACGTCACCTGGGGCTCTCATCCCGCAGCTGGGATGCTATTAACCACCCCGCACTGAATGCTGGGCTGCCCCTCACTCCCCCACCCCCCACCCCCTCACCCCACCCCCGCCAGTTGCAGCCAGCAGCCGGGGGCTTCTTATCTCGGCCACTTTTTCTGGAGACTTTCTCCAGAAAAGAACCACCCTATGACTCAGCCCAGCCCAAAGTGACCATGTGTTTAATCAAGATAGTTGGTTTGCAAAACATTAAACATTAAACAGTATTTGATGCCTAGTTAATAATTTGCATCCTCTTCATTTGTTCCTGAATCCTTGGAGACGGACATTTTCCCCCCGTAAAGGCATGGAAAGAAATTTAATTTAGAGAAAAACCGGAGTCCTTAAGCTGCAAAGATGTCTGCCAGAATGTCTGATCTCCGTGTCCTGCTGCTTCTGGCTCTGGTGGGAAGGACAGCCTTCGGGGTAAGTGCTCTTCTCAAATACAAGTACCTGTGGCTGAGCGACTGTGAGCTTATTAGGAAGACCGAACCAGCTGGGCCAGGAGCCGTGAGAAAGCCTAGTGTTGTTGGGTCGAATGCATCCGATGACCAGAGGTGAGGCAGGCCTGGGATGGTTTTGTTGAGCAGCTCATCCCATAAAACCGTGCACATGACTTGAGCCCTCTTGGAACTGTCCCCAAAGACAGAGACGGGGTAAGAAATTTGGCTAAGGCCATGGGTCATGACCTGGCACAGATCAGAGACCCCTTTAAGAAGCCAAGGAGCCCAGCCGGGTATGGCTGAGTGGTTGAGCATCGACCCAGGAACCAAGAGGTCACCAGTTCGATTCCAGGTCAGGGCACATGCCTGGGTTGTAGGCTCGGTCCCCAGTGGGGGACGTGCAGTAGGCAGCCGATCGATGATTCTCTCTCATCATTGATATTTCTATCTCTCTCTCTCCCTTCCTCTCTGAAATCAATAAAAATAAATAATAATTTAAAAAGCCAAGGAAAGCTGTAAAGTCTCTCTCTGCGCAGGCTGACATGCCCAGTTTCCCAGCCCTTTGGGGGGACCCCAGGGTTAGAATCCTTGTGCCTTGGCCCTAGAGGAGAATCCTGCCGGCCGCCAGTGAGCCCGGCAACAGGTTGACTTAGATGGGCTAGATTTGGAGACAGTTGCTTTCCCCCTTACCCTGTGACCGTGACTGGAGTGATTTGAAGGTGAGCAGGGCCCACAGGGGTCGTGGTGAGCAGGGGAGGGAAGGGGGACTCGCATAGGGAACTCAAGACATTTGGGGGCAGATGAGCTGTGGAGAGGCCGCTCCTGCTGCGTGCCGTTGTGGTCAGGAGTGTTAGCTGCGTCTCTGGGGCGTGAGTGGTCGGTCAGCACAGAGAGCCGCCTGGAGTTCCAGGCTGGAGGCCTGAGGGCGGGCGGTGGAGCCAGGACTGGAATCGCAGCTTTGCCACATCTTAGCTTCAGAATGTTGGGCAAGTGTGATTTCTCTGTGCCTCCGTCTCCTCTCCTGCCAACCCAATGCTAATTTCTCAGGAACTCAGGGAGGGTCAGGATTGCTTGAACGAGGCGATGCACTCGGCCTTCACTACACGCTAGCTCTTTTCCCTGAAAATTTCCAGAAAGGACACAAGTCGTCTATAAAAATCAGAAAATGCGCCCCTTTATCGGGGGAGGGGCAGAGAACGAGCAGGTTATGGGAACTGAAATAACAACCATAACCTCTTTATCTCATTAAATACCTTTTGCATTTTATTTCCCATTTTA
Organism: Myotis lucifugus; assembly: GCF_000147115.1. Classification (NCBI taxonomy): domain Eukaryota; kingdom Metazoa; phylum Chordata; class Mammalia; order Chiroptera; family Vespertilionidae; genus Myotis; species Myotis lucifugus. Next base: position 5,051,552 of record NW_005871092.1, read on the forward strand.
CTTCATAGGGCCTTTTCCTGCAGGAAACAGATTAAATTCCAGGTTTTCTGATTAGCATGCTTTAAAAACAAACAGCTCCCCTTTCGGCGAATGGTACTCAGAGCCTCCCTCCACCCCGTCTTAAGCTGCCAAGTGGCTCACCTCTGAGTTCCTTTTCCAATGCCAGCTAGCGTGTGTGTGGTGTGGCCGCAGGACACGTTGTTATCAAGACCCCTCCATCCTTTGATGGCTTGTGGGATGTCTGGGGCCGAAACCCCGCAGAAATATCACTCAGGTCTACAGCAAAGTGGTAGAGATTATCAGAGGCCCACAGGGGTCCAGAGAAAGGACCAGCCAGAAAGAATTAAATCCTAAAGTTTGCAGGCAAGGAGGCAAGTTGATGTAGTCTGTTGGAAGTTCACAAAAAGATAATGGTCCCAAAAAATCCTTTTTTTTTGCAAGACCCGGGGCATTTTTAGGGTTAGCGATGAAATGATAAGCCAATCACGGATCAAAGAGGAAATAGGAGAGAGAGCCTCAGGCGATAAGCTTAGTCAATTCCAAGGAGAGGGCTCGGGGCTTTGGAATGTTTCTTACCCCAGATGTGAGCCAGACAGGTGGTCGGGGAGGCGGCTTGCGTTTCACAAGCCAGGACACAGACATCCAGGGGAAAGTGGCCAAGTCGCTCAGATGCTGTGGAGAGTTCAAGGCATCACGGGGGGGCAAGGAGCCACCTGGCAGATGGGCTGGGCGGCCTCTCCTGCCCCACGGAGCTAAACATAACAGCCAGCTGCGACCATGTCCTGGGAAATCCTGTGTGCCAGGCCCTGTGCTCTCCAGGGACCATTCCATCTCGGGAAGGACCCTGAGACGGAGGTACTAGTGCTGCTCCCGCTCTACAGATAAGGCGCTGGTGGCTCGGCCTCCAACCACACGGCTGGGAGGTGGCTGAACGGTGGTATCCCTCTGCCTGGATACGCTCTCTGGCCTGGACCCCAGCTACAGATGAGATTGCTTCAGGGTCATGGTCCTTCCTGGAGGGACAGGAGGCTCTTAGACCAGGGGACTGTTTGGTGGGACTCTGCGGACCTCGGAAAATTTAAAGAAAAGTGGTCACAGGACCTGTGATGGTTACCCGGGGAACACACCTGGATCCCTCCCATGAACTCAGACCGTGCAGCCAATCTCATGATGATGTCTCTGACTCATCTTTAGCATAAATGTGTATTCAAATAGCTGCCATCAAAGAGGTATAGGGCAAATATCACTACCGCGGGCACGGGGACCCATTCAGAGGGCCTTCCCTGTCTGGCCTACATTTGGTTGTCCTTACCGGTCAGTGTTGAACACCTGTCCCCAGCACAGCCCTGTACTGTTATCCTTGTTTTATGGATGGGAAGCCCGGAGATGGTGGACTAACTTCCCAGCCAGGATTGGGACACGAATCCATCTGACTCCTGGCACGTTCCAGAGGCCTGAGTAACTGTATGGGGGTCGTATACTGCCTCTAGGGCTCAGAAACCTTTGCTTGCTGTGGTTCTTGGGGTGATTTGGGGTGCATGGACTCAGCCAGGATGGAATCTGACCTCTTCCAGGGTCAAAAGCCAGAGCTCAAGGCTTGTTGGGCCTGCCCTGCTTATCTTGATCCATCCCCAGACAGGAGAGAAGACATGGCTCGTCCTGCCCCCAACAAGGGGGTCTTCGGATTAAAATGTGTGTTTGCTCCTATTTCTGGGTTTTTTAAACCCTAGAGTTTAAACCCAGGAACTCTAGAACTTAAGAATTCCCCCTGGATCTAGAGCTGCACAAATGTTTGCCTAGCCCAGGGGTCGCAAAGTGGCAGCTCGGGGTGTGTTCTGCTCACAGCCTGAGTTTTATTTGGAAGGTGGAGGGTCAGTCTGAAGATTTCCTTTCAATGGCTTGGCAACATTTCACATAAAAGTACAAATCTCTAGCCTTTCTTGAAAACCCTACATCCTAGTCTCGTGGAGTTCACATTCTCGCACAGCAGCGAGAGAAGCTACTGCTGCTTTTGTTAGAAAAGTAAGCCTCCCAGGTCCCACAGGCCTCACCATTCTCTATTGTTGACACCCTTTCTGCCTGCCTGATGCACATCACTTGCCTGTTTCTATTCGAGAGAGCAACAGACAGACAGAGACAGACAGACAGAGAGAGCCATCTTATCTGGTTGTTCAGAATCACCATGGGTGTTGAAGTCTTTTTTTTCTTAACCTATCAATAATCACTTTATTTTTTAATATATATATATTTTTATTGTTTTTATATATATATTTTATTATTGTTGATAGTATTACAGATGTCTCCCATTCCCCCCACCCCCCTTAACCCCTTCTGGCCCCTATGCCCCCCCCAGGTCTTCACCATCCTATTGCTCGTGTCCATGGGCTATGCATATCCTATATAATAAAAGGCTAATATGCAAATTTCCCCATCGACCGGGAGTTCGACCAGGGGCGAGGCCAGCCGGCCAACCTCCCACATCCCCTCCCCCCTCACTGTCCCGACCCGATCGGCCCTGATATGGGCAGGCCAGCTGGACCCCACCTGTGCACGAATTTGTGCACCAGGCCTCTAGTAAGTATATAAGTTCTTTGGTTTATCTCTTCTTGTCCCTCCACCCCCACATCAGGTATGTCAGTCTGTTCCATGCCTCCATGCTTTGGGTCTTATTTTGTTGGTCATTTCATTTTGATTGTTAGATTCCACGTATACGTGAGATCATGTGATATTTGGCTTTCTCTTTGTCATTTCAACGAGAGTGCT
>NW_005871092.1:5054520-5056991 GCF_000147115.1 Myotis lucifugus
ATTTTGATCGTTAGATTCCACATATAAGTGAGATCATGTGATATTTGGCTTTCTCCAGTTGGCTTGGTGTTTATAGAATTGGGATCCATGTTGGATGGTCAAATAACGGGTTCAGCCGCAGTTAATTCAAGTACCCAAAGCTTCGTGGCCCTCAGGACAAAGAAGGGCTCAGATACGAGCACCCCTTTCCCAAGCCTCGATGCTCTAGAATGCCAGTCTCTTGCAGGTTTAGGAGACAGCCCTCCCTCTCGCTGTAACCCACAGTCTTAAGGCAAAGAGAGGGCCTGAATCGCATGGCACCTGCTTATCGATTCTTTTAAACTGATTTTAAGCACAAGCCCGACTCGTTAGCTTTGGCAGTGTAGCCTGGGACTTAGGGAAATCAGGGCGCAGAGTCGCATGTGTATCTAGGCACAGACACTGTGACATTTTAAATTCATTAGGGCTCGCTAAATGCGAACGCCATTCTGCTGTCACAGGGAAACAGCGTGGCAGAATATTCGGCAGCCGGGATTTTAAATAAAACATGCTTTTTCTTCATAATTAATATAACAAGGTTTCCCGGCTTAGGACTTGGCAAAGATCCCAGGTTTAAAAAAGAGAGGGGGTGGGGGGGCGGGGGGGCTGTGTGACATGACGGTGACCCGACAAACAAGTTCCAGAAGAGTCTGTGCTGAGTGAGCTCTTCTCAGTGGCTCCACAATTTGCAAAAATATATAAATAAAAATGTAAAGAATTCCAACGCCCTGACAGCAGTGGCTACTAGTCATGGTCATAGTCATAATAGCAACTATTTATCAGCTATTCTGTGCTGTGGGCTTATGATGCCATTATAGCTCCCCAGCAGCCCCATGAGGCAGGGACCACGGCCACCCTCATTTCACAGAACGGAAACCAAGCTCCAGAGAAGTTAAAGAATCTGCTGGAGCTGGGATTCAAACCCAGGTCTGGCCGATGCCAAGTCCCATGAGTGTACCCATGCTTGTGGTGGAGGCTGCCACGCCAGGCGCTATCCATAAACAAACGAGCAGGTTCAAGGTGGTGTGAAAGGTGTCAGAGAGCAGGGGCCTGAGACTCCAGCTTCAGGCGGGAGATCAGGTTACTCCCCCCTGCAGGCTCCACCCACAGTCCCTGAAGCTTTTCTTCTCATCCCAGGCAGATCCAGTCTTCCAGACAGCTAGCCAGTTAGTTCAAGTGCTTTCCAACCTTTAATCATCCATGAATCCACCTTCAGAAATCTTGTCAAGGCCCAAACTAGTCTCTCATACTTTTGTTAAAACAGACTCACCTTTTCTCTAGCTAAATAGATGCGTTTTTTTAAAAGGAAACTGTCACAACTATAGATGGAAAAAAATCAAAGAAAACAAAAGGATGTCATTGAGCTCTGACTGGCTATAGCGTTCGCTCACGCTCAGAGCCTGCAGCCTGCTTTCTCCTTGGTAGAAGGGGAGATTAGCGAGAGGTAGATGATAGAAATGTACCAGCACCCCCATCCCCACCCCCTGAGTCACTTTATGATGGGATTGGAAGGGTTGACACTAAAATTGAGAAGGAAATGACTTTCTCACTTGTATTTGGATGTTACGTGACACCCTGGCCAGGAGCCACGCAAATCCGTTTGGGTGCCACCAGTGGTCCCCATCCCACACCGTGGGTAGCACAGGCCTGAGGACAGCTTCGGGGGTGTGCTTGGTCCCCAACAGCTGCAGCCTCACTTAGCCACGGTGCAGAGTTCTCTCCTACCCAGCTGCCCTTGGGAGTAATGCAGTACTTTCCTGGTGGCCATCTGGTCTACCACCAGTTCTTCTGAGAGAGAAGGAACATCTGAGGAGGAAGGGATGGTTGGGATTAGGGTTCTAACCTTTGACTTACCAGGTGAAAGATGGTTTTGCTTTTGTTTCATTCTGGCCCTGAAGGACAGGACTAGCCCCATCTCTCCCCTCCATTGCTTCCCAGTCCTCGGAGAACATTTTCTATCAGCTAATTCCTGGAAATCATCAACTCAGACGATTAGTCTCTGCCCTTTTGTTCTGTTTTCCGGAAGGTTTAGAATTCTTAAAGGCAGAGGAAGAACCTGAATTGAAATAATCACTAGATTAAAGATAGGACAACATAGATTAGACCCCAATGCCCTTCACATCTAAGGAGATGACACTGTTAATCAGTAAGACTCAGGATCCTTCTCTCTCGGCCCCTCCCCACTGACCACCCTTAGCCTACAAGACACCAGAGCTTGACACAGGCTCTCTGGTGGCCAGGAGGCAGCTGACATTGCCGAGGGCCTGCTCCTAACTGGGGAAGGCCTGAGTCCCGCGCCATGGACCCACTAAGAAAGCCCAAGTGGACCAGCAGCTGGACCTAGAGGGGTTCTCTCTGAATCCATGGCAAAGCCTCTACCTTTCCATGTGTGCTAAGCAGCTGTGTGCAGCTCTCCCAGAGGAGCTGGGGCCGATGGACCACATGCTGCTTTA
>NW_005871092.1:5057147-5119399 GCF_000147115.1 Myotis lucifugus
TCTTCAGCTTTCACCGGCATCTCAAGGCCCTCTCCGTGTCCAGCCAGGCCCAGGCTCCTCTGGACAGGCCTTTCACAAAGCTTTCAAAGAACAGGGGCCCAGTCTCTTACCCTCGCTCAATCCTCTGTCTCTTATGGTTAGGGAGCTCTTCTGTTTCTTTCTCCTCCATCCTTTCGATACAACAGGGGCACACCATGATTCCCTCAGCAACAGAGGTTACGAGTGAGGGCTCTGGTATAAACCTGGCTCCATTTGATCTTGACTCCAGCATCTATTAGCTGAGTTCCTTTGACCAACTCAATCTCTGCTAACCTGTTTTCTTTCTCTCTTTCTTTCTTTCTTTCTTTCTTTCTTTCTTTCTTTCTTATCCTCACCTGAGGATATATTTCCATTGATCTTTTAAAGAGAGTGCAAGAGAGAGGGAAAGACAGAGAGAAACATCAATTGGTTGCCTTCTGCATGTGTTCCGACCAGGGCCCAGGCCAGGGAGGAGCCTGTAACCAAGGTATGTGCCCTTGACTGGAATCGAACCCAGGACCTTTGGATCCACAGGCCGATGATCTGAGCCAAACTGGCTAGGGCCATTTTCTGACCTCTAAAATGGACATAATCGCCGTGCCTCAGTGATCAGTATTGTGTGCAATCAGTGAGACAGAATGCATGTGAAACATCTAGCACAGTCCTTGGCACACTGTCAGCTCTTAGTCAAAGTGAGATCATAGTTGTCTCCTCCTCCTCCTCCTCCTCCACCACCTCCTCCTCCTCCTTCCTTTGTGTTGCTCTTCTTTCATCGGATTTGCAAGTCCCAGGAGTAGGACTTCTATCATTTATTTTCCTTGTCTCTGTGTGGGGGAAACTGAACAGAATAATGGAATGAAAGAAGACAAATATTGCATCTATTCATTCCCCCCACCCGCCCCCACCATCACCCAGTTTCAGGATCCAGATCCAGGGCATAAATAACTGGCTATTGACCTGACCTTTCCCATACGGTTCCCCCAGTATCCAGCCCGGTGCTTGCACTGCCAGTTTCCACATTTCACCATAGCCTCTCTCTTCACGGTGGACCTGTGATTCACAAAATGAGCAAGCCTCTTCGGATCCCTGGGACCCCCTGACCTGCAGCCAGGCTGCACAGCTGGGCGGCAGCTGCTTCAGACTCCCTGAGAGCCGTGGGATCTGAAGCCCCCACCCCACCCCAGTCCAAGAAGGTCCAGCTGGGCTTTCTTTTTGTTTGGTTTCCCTCAGCTCCAGTCCAGTGCCAGCTCCTGGGAAGGGCACGTCTGCCACCTGCTGGCCATGGGCAGCACAGCACCTGGCTGTCCCTCAGGCTCCAGTTTAGAACTAAGATGTGGAGCTCTGCCTGGCCCAGGTACAGGTCTGGGAGGCCCTTTCCAGAGGATGAACGCTCCCTAAAGTGCTCCCTCGGGTCCCGCCCACATCTCAGCACTGCTGGTAGCCAGGCTTGGCCCACACTATTCAGCTCAAATAGGAGAATTCAAGGGGATATCTGTCTCCGAAGGGCTGACAGGTAGAGAGGGTAGGCCCTGCCCTCCAGACAAGCTGGATGGTGGGAAGATGGGGGTGTGGGCGTGGGGATTGGGGCAGGACCCGGAGCAAGGCAGAGCTGACTGGCTGTGACAGGGTGAGAGTGATGGGGGGCAGCATACATACGTCCTCAGGGTCCTCTCTTGCCCTGACACTCGAGCCCAGAGGTGTCAACTCCAGATGCTCCCCGTGCAAGCACCCCAGGACCAGGACCACCCTCGAGACCTGACCCTGCTCTTCCTCTGCCAAGCCTCCCACTATCAATCTGCCATCCCAGCCAAGCAACCACCCCCTCCCTTGTCTCATCTCCTGAAGCAACAGGGCTGTGGGGCTGGGAGGCAATCACACAGGCACAGTCTAGGCAACAAAGGGCCTCTCTTCCTTTTTGCGCCTTCCTTTCCCCTCCCCAGCCTTTTATTTTGTAATTTTTCAAAACTCCAGAAAAGTGGCAAGACTCATGCAATGAATATCCTTCGCCCAGATAGAATCAGCGATGAACATTTTGCTACGTTGCTTTCTTTCTTGCTCTCTCGTGTATGACTGTATGTGTTTGGTGTGCCGAGTCCTTTGCAGCTAAATGGCAGATAGCACCCTCAATACTTCAGCATCTCCTAAGCACAAGAACATTCTCCCACAGAACCACAATGCCCTTATCACTCTCAAGAAATTCAACATTGAGACAATGATACTATCTCATAGAAGTCTATATTCAAATTTCCCAATTGTTCCAAGAATGTCCTTTCTAGCTGTTTTTAAAGCTCTCGGATGCAACCAAGGGTCACACGCTGCACTTCGGTGCTGTGTCTCTTTAGTCTCATTTAGTGAAGAGCAGTCTTCCCATCCTTTTGTGTTAGGCGGCATTGGCATTTTTGCAGAGTCCAGGCGAGCCGCTCCGTAGCAAGCCCGCCACCCAGATCTGCATGTTCCCTGCGAGTACATGCAGGACAGACATGTTCCCTGCAAGTACATGCAGGACATACATGTTCCCTGCGAGTACATGCAGGACAGACATGTTCCCTGTGAGTACATGCAGGACAGGCCTGTTCCCTACGAGTAGATGTAAGACAGGCATGTTTCCTGCGAGTAGATGCAGGACAGGCGTGGTCCCTGTGAGTAGTTGCAGGACAGGCACTGCTGCCAAGGGTGCTGCTTGCTGATGTCCCGCCCTCAGTACATCGTGTTGGGATGCGTTCCTTCTTTTTACCTTTCTTTCCTAATTTAGCATCTGCCTCGTTCCCCAAAAGGGTAAGGAAGCCTACAGTAAAACAGAACTAAAAATAAAGCTAGAACTGGTGCTGCCTAGATAGACGTAGGCAGCCGGAAGGTGCATCGCGGTGACCAGCTTTCTGGCCACCAGAGCCCAGAAGGAAACATGTTGAGCGACAGAACTCTCATTTTCCAAGTCAGAAATCAGCAAACGCTGTCTGTAAAGTGCCAGACAAATATATGGTGCGATACTGTCTCTGTCACAACTCCCCTCCATGGCAGCACAAAAGCAGCCATTAGCACCATGTCAGCAAATGGGCATGGCGTGTTCCAATAAAACTTTATTTATGAAACCACAACTGCGGGGTTTGGCCCAAGGGCTCTTGTTATTAACCCTTGATTTAGTGAAAAGAAATATCCCAGCGACTAAATGAAGAAAGCTTTCTTTTTCTGGTAAGTACTGCATTCTAAGAGGAACTGTTGATATCATCCTTTACCCAACACAAACTCTTTGAGGAATGCCATGTGCCAGCACTGTGCTGGGTACGGGTACGTGTGAGGAAGCAGGCAAGCGCCTGGCCTTGCTGGAGGGTGCGTCAGCGGCTCAGTGACTCACTCACCTGGCTCTCTGTGTCGTTTTGTTTTCCAGTTTTCTCTGATGTCTCTGTTCCCAGACCTGGACCCAGGTGAGTGTGCCCATTGCCGGGGGCTCCCCCCCCCACCCCACCCCCACCGGCTGGCTCTGGGAAGGGGGAAGGGCAACCAGGCACGGGAGTGTAGGCACAACCTCAGAGTTCAAATGGTCCAGAGGCATCGCAGACTCCTTTGAGGATTTTCCCGGAAAAATACATTCCCAGGTGTTTGTATGGACACACACACACACACACACACACACACACACACACAGTGCTTTACCTGATTTCGAGTTGCCCATGGACACCCCTGATGCCCAGTCTCAGGACCCCAAGGGACAAATTGCTGATGCTGTTAAACCCCTTCATTTTACAGAGCAGGACACTGAGGCCCAGAGAGGGGAAGCAACTTGCCCCAGGTCACCCAGCCCTTTGGTGTCTGAGATGAGGTGACAGGTACAAGACAAAGTCAGGGTGTCATCGAGTAATGACTGGCTCCGGGGTGGAGGGGCGGCCCTATGCCACCCCCACTCACTTCGCCCCCCGAGGTGGGAAGCCAGCACCTCTATGCTGAGAGGAGGGTGTCAGTGCCACGCAGGGAGCCTCCAGGCTGACCCACCCCCGGCGATAGCTCTCCAGTGTCCCCACCTGGTCTCTCTCCTCGAGATTCAATACGTCCACTCCCCAGTGAGTCTCTTTCATTCAGCCTCCCCCTCTCGCCTTCTCCCTTCCCCATCCCCTGTGCCTGCTCTCTGGCCCTGGGTCTGAACCCACCTCTGGAGACTGCAGTCACGTCTAAACTTTGGATTTATTTGGAGCCAAGATGCCAATCCCTGGACCAAATTGGTACAACAGTCAATATTCTTCCTCAGCAAAGCCTGGGATGGGCAGGCAGGCTGTGCCGCTCCAGGTGATGGATGCCTGGCCTTTGTCCTGCCCGCCTGCTCAGGAAATTGTGTGGAATTGCACAGGAACGTATGTGAGCGTGCTTGTGGGTTTCTAAGAAGATCTGGGTCTTTCCCCAAAGCAAAGGAGAATGTCCAAGCCAACCTATAATTCAGTTCCTTGGGGACCCCTGTTTCGGAGCATTCCCCGGCTGGCCACGTCAGCATCCACAGGTGGACTCCAGGGAGGGTCCAAAGCCACATGCTGCTACCTCCCCGGCCTTCAGCACTAACTGCTCAGGCACCTGCGAAGGGGCTGCTCTGGTCTGGGTGTCCGAGAGACAGAACGGCAGGACTGTGGGTCACCCAGTGACGAAACAGGGGCATGAAAGTCTCCAGGGACTGCACTCCCTTCAAGTGTTTGAAAAGCAGCCCCATCCTTCATCCATTAGGTGGGCACTGTGGGAATTAAGAGGTGTCTTGGCCTCATAACACTTGATTGCCATCTGCCGGAAAGTTGTAAATGACATACGTCTACAATGACCGTGAGCTCATGATGCCCTGGATTGTGCAGTGAACAACAGGGACAACTGGGAGCCGTGGCCCTACTGAGCAGAGATCACAGAAAAGGGAGTGGATTCATTCACGGTGTCCACACAACTCTAATTAAACAGGGTGGAGTCGATAGGGTCAGATTTGATCTGCGAACAGGTTGAACATCCTCATCGTCAGAGTTGTCCAGAAATCTGAATAGGCTGTTGGGCTCTTGAGAGGTAGTGAGCTCCCCATCACTGGTGGTATTTAAGCGCGGGCTACAGAACAACTTAGCCGGGAGTGGAGAGTGTGGGGTTTAACATCCCGAGGTTCTGGGCTCGGTAAGAACTCTGCCAGTAGCTTCTGGCAGGTGGGTGAGTAGAGGAAGGAACCATGGGGCACGCCACCCCTGGGCTTCTGAGTCCATCTCGAGGTGTCTGTCAGCCTCCGGCCGTGGAGCGGGGTGAGGTACAGGGCTGAGTCTTGCTGCAAAGGGCAGCTTAGGTTTTAAAGACACCCCTGTTGGTGTCTGAGTTCATTTCACAGGGGGGTTGTGCTTTGATGAAATCTGTCAGGGCCCAGCAGGCTTTGGACCACAGCGTGGCCCGGGAAACGCGGTCTCCTGTCCACAGGCAAGCTGTTTCTTCCGTTGATCTTGCTGCAGACAGTGCACGGGGAGGGTCTTGCTGGAGGAGAAGGTGCCCACGCCACGGTCCCCAGTGGGTGGCAAAGGAGGTGGCCATCAAACGGCACAGGCTCTGCCCATCTCCCCAAAGCAGGTGACGCGACAGCCAACAGGCCTGCGGAAATGCCTCTTCAAAGCTGGCTTGGCTCTGCCCAGCGACACAGGCTGAGCCCATCCATCAGCTGTCCCGCCGCCTGCCAGGGAGGGTCTCCGCTGGGCTCGCCCTGTCAGCCGGATTGGAAGCGTCAAATGCAGACGGACAGGGCTGGGGCTTGGGGGAGGCCCTGGGAGGAACCGGCTGTGCCACGGTGATGGATGACGCCAACAGGGACGGCATTCCGGGGATTTTTATTCCGTTCCACACATCTGGCAAGCTCTTTAACCGGAGCAGCTGCAAAGCCTCCGTCACAGCGACTCCGGAGTTTTTCCGAGAGACCTTGGGTCTGGACCATGGTGATCCGGGCCGAGGGACCAGGAGCCTGGGTTAAAGAACGTTTTCCAGTGCGTGTTACTTCCTGGAAGCCAAACCCATGGGGTTTCATGAAACATAAACCCTGAGGGGGCTCCAGGGCTTAGAAAAAAGCACCCCCAGACTTGGAGTTGGGTAGACTTGGTTTCAGATGCCACCTCCTTCCGCCTGAGGTTTTCCTCTTCCGCAAAATAGCAGTAATAATACCGATGCCGCGGGGTTATCTTAAGGTTAAATAAGATGGTGGGCAGCACATTGATCTGGGATAGTGCCTGAGACATAGAAAATACTCGATACAGAATGACCTCTAGTTAGGACGATTCGGGTTAATGCAGGAAGCTCTCGCTCTTCTCCCTGATACACTCTAGACACAGACTCTGAACAATAGACAAATCCACAGGGATTTCTTTTTATACCTAATGTAATGTGCTTCTGACAGCTGCTGCATTCTCCCCCAGAGCTCTCCCCTTTTCTACAGCCCAGAGAAAGTCTCAAGTAATCTGTATTTGAACCTGGACTGTTTTTCTACAATCTACCAATGGAGCCAAATTTCATGTTAGGCTGCAATCCCTCTCTACCCAGGAAAGTACTTGGACAAGTTTCTGGACTCCTACAGAGCTCAACAGGCATTTTTCCCACCAAACACCTGACCCAAATCTCACATAGTTTCTCTCCTAAACTCCCCGTTTACTCTGCTCCAAGCAGACACTATCTTCGCTGGTACAGCTGTGTGCCCGCTGTGTGCAGGCCAAGAGAAGGAAGGGCTTAGTCACAGAGGGAAAGATTAATCTGTCAAACACACACATTAAGTGCACATAGGGCTCTGTGCTGGGCATGGTGGGGTAGAAAGAAAAATAGGGTTGGCCCTGCTCTTAAGAAACCAACAACCGACCGAGTTGGAGGAAACACATTGATAGAAGGAGTTAAATAGGAACCATAAGAGAGAAGGGCCATCTGAGATCTGGCCCTGAAACTTAACCTCTGCAGCCACCTGGGCCACTGAGGAATGTTCTAGCATCTAACATTCTAATCCCACTGGCAACCCAATACCAATCAAGCCCTGGGTGTCCGTTTGTTATGACTCCCCCAGACTTGGTGGTTTTGACCATCAACAATGTATGTAGAACTTAATTCTTCAGTTGGCAATGTAGACTGGGCTTAGCCATGCTGTTCTTCTGGTCTGGACCAGGCTGAGCTGGTGGATGGGCTGGGCTTCCTCACATGTCCGAGGCCTTGGCTGGGACCACTGGACCTGCTGCTGCCCCTCATGTTCTCTCATCTGCCTGTAGAACAGGCCACACTTGTTCACATGCAGTCACAGGGGTCCATGGGGGGGGAGGGGTGGCGCACACAAGGCTTCCTGAGGCCCAGGCATGCTTTCACCACATGCTATAGGCCAAAACAAGTCCCAAGGGCAGCCCAGACCCAAGGGCCTGGGAAATGGGCTTTATCTTTTGGTGGGAGGAGCATGGCAAAAGGTGTGGCTACAGGGAAGGGTGGGAGCCAGGGCCATGTTTTCCATCAGATTGGCTTTGACCACACCAGAGGGCCAATGTGCAACTTGAGGCTCCCAAGCCTGAACTTGGCCACATCTGGCTTCCCTACTTCTGTGCTACCCTTTCATCTCCTTCCTTGGCCGGTTTTCTTCCCCCGCCAAGCCAGACAAGATGCTCCTTTGATGGAGGCCACATCCCCTCTTATTTGTACTACTTACTCCCCACTGTTCCCAAGGCCTTCCTGCACCTGGCATAATACTTGGCCCATTGTAGGTGTACAATGCACATTTTTTACCTAGGCAATGGGATAGAAAAGACAAAATAAGCTTTTTATCAAACATGTTTTATTAAATATGTTTTTATTGATTTTAGAGAGAGAGGAAGGGAGAGGGATAGAGCGATAGAAATATCAACGAGAGAGAAATACCGATCAACTGTCTCTTCCACACCCCCTACTGGGGATCGAGCCCCAAACCCAGGCATGTGCCCCAACTGTGGGTCAAACCTGTGAACTCTTGCTTCATGGGTCAATGCTCAACCACTGAGCCACACTGGCCGGGCCAAGATAAGCTTTAAGTTTGGAGGTGAAGACTCCTCCCCGGTGATGCTGCAGCCCACCCCAAGTGGGGAGGATCTTAGCGCCCATTGCACAGCACCCAGCTCTGCGGCCTCTGTCCACCTTTACCCAGGGCCTGGGCCCTGGAGAATAGCAGGAGCATAATTCAAAGCTTACCTGGTTTATTCCCTCCTTAGCTTCCCCGAGCGATGAGCAGACCTTGTTCCTAGGGTTGGATTCAAGTCAAAATCGTCCAGCAGACACTTCATCCTTCCCCCGTCCCCCAGAGAAGTTGCTCCATTCCATCCATGTGAAACTCTCTTCTCCTAATATCTGCAAAGGGGTGGATTCTGAGTGGCCTCACCAAGATTAGCCCATCTGACCCTCCACCTGAGGGAGTGATGGGAGAAATGACAGGAGCAATGGGAGGCGCTTATCTATAAACAAAATGCATTCTCCAAAGCAAAAAAGAAAGAGATGATGCAATACCTCATTATCAGACCCCATTGTCTCTCCCAAATGTCAGCTGGAAAGCTTTTATGTCAAACTCAGAAAAACATTTTTTTCCCTCACTTTCTCTCAGGCTTTATCCAACTAGATGGAAAGAAACTTTATTTGCTCCAGGAAGACAATGGCCTTATCTTCAACCCAGATCCTCATCCCTGGAAGGTGGCCTCCTCTGGGAGCATTCTCAGAGTGGGGAAAGGCAGTTCGGGAGGAATAATGAGCAAGCAAAGGGAGTCTCGACTTGACACTGTGATAAATGAGGTGAAACTCTGGCAAGGAACCAGAGTTGGCAGATTCAAAAAGGAAATAAAAAGATAGTTCCATTTTAATGGGAAATATAAAACAGCCATTGTGCAAAAGTCGATTTTTCAAAAGCCAGGGAGATAAAGACTCGAAGGGGATGACTGAGAGATGAGTGAGGTAATGCGATTGATAACCGGGCCTGGGTAAAGTGCGGTCCTCGGAGCCATCAGCTGGCTCGGTGGGAGCGCCTTTTCAAGTCGGCTATCTGCATCTGCGCTGGCCTCATTATCATATGCATCTCTGGACGGCTTCCGTACGGCTTCTGCCTGCCATGCTCCTGCCAGCTGGAGCCAGCCAAGTCCATGGTGTACAATGCACGTGTTTTTAATCTAGACAATGGGATTAAGTGCCAACGGAAGAGAAAGGACGAAATAAGCTTTAAGTTCAGAGGTGAAGCAACCCTCCCAGGGGATGCACCCACAAAGCACCTTCAGCACATGCTGCAGCCCACCCCAAATGGAAAGAGTCTTAGCGCCCCTCTTGCTCGGCCCCCCAGCTGCTTGGCCTCTGCAAACTTTCTGCAAACCCCAGACTTCTCTCCGTGAGCCACAGAGCTCCCAGCATCTTCCAAGGCCCCACATCAATGAGCTTGAGTCCAGCCTGTCACACACTTGCTCTTCCCAGTGGACTGGCCAGTGTGAGGTTTGCACCTTGGGAAATGCCATACACGGCCCTGCCTTTCAGTGCGCAGGATCCATGAACCTTCTCAAGGTTGTCGTTGGGTGATTCCTAATTAGCAGGCTGGCTATTCCATGGGGATGGCTTTTCCCAAGGGCAAGTGTAGAGGTACCTGAGGCCTGTACGAGGCCAAACTGAAGCAGCCAAGGGTTCAACTTAGGGGTTCTATTGAGATAAACTGTCTTAATTTATATCCTGCTGTTTATTAGCTATGTGACCTTGGGCAAGTTACTTAACCTCTTTCAGCCTTGGGTTTCTCACGGCTAAAATGGAGATAATAACCTAAAATGGAGATAATAACATATCTGAATTTTTATGAGGATGAAATCGAAGGTTCATGTAAAATGCTTAGTCCAAGGCCTGGTACACAGTAAAGGCTCGATGAACATTAGCTGTTGTGATGACTCTTTAGACACAACTCAGGAGAATTTGATGCTGTGACCAAGAAGACTAGTTCCTTTGACTTCATTAAGCTCAGGTGACTAATAAAGTTCCATCAAGAAATTTCATTCACAGAACCATCCAATGGGGCACTCAAGTGCCATTGGCTTTGACCCTGGGCAGATCTTACACAGGACCTTGGAGACCTTTCAGGCTCCAATCACCTTCATGCTGCTTCCGGATGAGAACACGGGGACACCAAGAATACCATTGCCTTGTCCAAGGTCACAGTCAGTGGGAAGCCAGAACTTGACTTCTTCCCCTTTCCAATCAGGTGCTCTTGACCCTGTCCAGTGCCAACGCTGCTTTGCTGGGGGTGACCACATCCTTCTTCCAAATGGAAACTCATGATGCTTGACCTCTGTCCACCCCATCAGTGTGAGGATCTGGAAAGACACATGATTCCTCCTCCAGGACTTTGAAATCTTTGGAGAGGGGGAGGGGGGGAATGTTCAGTGAAATAAAATGGCTGATGTAATCATTAGGGTTTCTTCGGTCCTGTTCCCACCCCTGCAGATTGGACTCCCGACAACTATGAGTACAGCCCTGAGTACTACACGCAGGAAGAGAGCACGGATGGTGCTGTTGACCACACCGATAATCCTGAGTGGTACTATGAAGACTACAGTGATACCCGGAACGGTGAGCCAAGGTGTTTTCCCGGGGTCGTGTCTCAGACACCGAAGAATGATCTACGCGGACCAAAAGATTTAAGCAGTGTGGAAAATTTATTACAAGCAGATTCAGACTCCCCGCAAGGGGAGGGGGACCCAAGAATGGGATGCCCATTAAAGCCTTGTAGTCCAGGGGCATATATTTGCTACAAGCTGCTCTATGTCTACCTGTGTCGTCACCTGATTGATTCCCTCAATTGTTCTTGCCAGCAACGGACCTGAACTTTCCCTGTTTCTGTGTGTGCTTTCTCTGTTCCTATGCTGAACTTTCCCTGTTTCTATGTGTTCGTGCATCTTGTTTACTGCAGGCGCTCCCTTGGTTCCCCTGCCTCCCGCCTTGAGTCCAGAAACGTTTTATTATTTCTGCTTGGTTGGTTCCTGTGGTCAGGCTGCTCAAACTGCCGTGCCTGCCCCTGCCTGTGTTCCACCTGCCTTTGTTTTCCACAGGACCCCGGCCCTATCTGCCTGGGTTCCAAGCTAACTCCTCTCAATAGCAGGTACCAACACTGTTCAGGGGCCCTCCCAGGAGGAGGGCAGCACACCTGGAGCTGAATTTATGTGTTACCACGTGCAAAGGCCTCCCTCTCTTCCTGCTCTCTGACGGGCATTGTAAAATAGGTACCAAAGAAATTATTTAAACTGGCTATTTTTCCAGCTAGAATTATATACTGCGGGGCCTGGGGAGGTCCTCTGAGACCATCTCTCTCAGCCTCAGAGGACAAGTGAGGCAAATGAGACCAGGAAAGGAGTTGACTCAGTCAAGTTGATACACAAGTTAGTGCCTCATCATCTAGCTCTCCCGACACGGTGAGTAGGAGTCAGAGTCAAAATCATTCCCAGAGCTTTCATGACAGGTAGGCCCTAATTAGGGAGAAGCGTCTGAGTTAACATTCAGCGTCAGATTTGCAGCATGCACAAACTTGGCATTGGCACTTCCCTTCCCTTGCGCCTGGGCTGTGTTTTTCTTCCTCTTTGACTCTTTAGAAGCTTTGCATTGTTTTTAGGATGTGTGTGTGTGTGTGTGTGTGTGTGTGTGTGTGTGTTCACATGTGTGCTTCTGCCCCATTTGTTTTTGGGTTTTTTTGTGGCTTCTTAACCCAGCCATAGTGCAGAAAGGAAAGGGAGTCGCTGGCCCAAGCACAGCCATGCGCCTTACAGCAGCGGAAGAAACGGAAAGCAGTCAGCCGCTGGAATAAAAGCTGTGAAACTGTGCGAAGTGGCCTGGAAGGCAGGGCTAAGACATGGGGCACCGGGGGAACATCAGAAGGGACTATCAAAACAAGAGCGGGGCCCAGGGATCCTAGTCCCTGAACCAAAGAACAATGCGTGTGAACAGAAGGATAAAGAATTCCCCGAGGGAAGATCCATTCAGACAACCATGAAAAGCCAAAGGCACAGATGAAATATGACAAAATCTAACTGAACAAGTAGTTGAAGAAAGATGAAGGCCACCGGGTCATTTCCTCCTTGCCGTCAATTTTTCTGTCACCCTCTTGCCTTTGGTCTTCGTGCCTGATGTTCAGAAAGCGTGTGTTCCGTTAGGGGTGGGTTTTCTTTCCCCAGGCCTGACCTCCACCCCCGGGCCCTGGGAGTAGGGGAGGTCTTCGGGCTTGTGAAATGCATTCAGCATCAGAGACAGACCCCGTGGCACTCCCAGCGAGACTGGGAGGAGGAAAAGACTGAGGATGGGAAAGGGGAGTTTCTCAATGAGAAAGGCCCCCTCGCAAGCCAGGCCGAGGGGAGACAGTCACCATTCCTTCTTGTCAGTCCTCTTCCCAACCTGAATCCCTCTCTCTGGTCGTGTGACTGCTTTTGTCCTTGCTCTTTTGTTTTGTTTTTGTGTTTTGTTAATCCTCGCCCGAGGATATTTTTCCAATGATTTTTAGAGAGAGTGGAAGAGAGAGGGAAAGACAGAGAGAAACAATGATGTGAGAGAAACATATCAACTAGTTGCCTCCTGCCAGGGCCCGGGCAACCAAGGTATGTGGCCTTGACCGGAATTAAACCCTGGACCCTTTGGTCTGTAGGAAGATGCTCTATCTACTGAGCCAAACTGGCTAGGGCTTCCTTGCTCTTTAAGGGCCATGCCTGTGTCCCCTTTCCCCCAATCACTGGCTATGTAGTTACTTTCTCATTTGGGCCGGAGACTGAAATTCGATGAGTACGTAGGGGGCTTCTCGCCTGCCTGCTGTTTATTGCAAACATCGCTTTCTGTCCAAATGTCTCAGATCCATGCCTGTCCAGCCCCTGTGAGCACGGTGGGACCTGCCTCGTCAGTAGGGACACTTTCAAGTGCAGCTGCCTGGCCCCTTTCTCTGGAAGCAGGTGTCAGAATGGTGAGTGCACCTTCACTGGATTCACTCTCCCTCTGCAGTTTCCTTCTCCAGGTCAATGGGGTAAAGAAGAGCTGAGTGATCCCTCAGGAGGGATCATCGCCACGCACGTTATATCATGTATGATGGACTCCTCAGCATGGTCACAGGCAGCAGCTCACTGAATCCTTGCCCCTGCATGATACATAGGACTAGTGTGTCCATTCTACAGATGAGACTATCAAGGCTAAGAAGAGATAAGAGCTGGAATCTGACCAAGACATATTCAAAACTCAAGACTTGTCTTTGTTTTGGTTTGAGTGTTTAGACTAACGACAACAGAGAAACATTGCTCTCAAATGGGAGAGCAGGAAGCACCTCAGGGCACATAACAACCAACTCCATTAGAGAAAGAGGGCCCAGCGAGGGCAGGGGGCTTCCTCATGGCCACACAGCTAGTTAGGAGAAGAGCATAAGTTAGAGCCCTGGTGCCTAACGCCTGGCTCCATGCTCTTTCTCCCTGTTCTCCTCACTCATGGGGGCTCTGATTAAGGGCTGTGTCTGCCTTCGATGAGTTCTTGGGGGCATACGATAAGCACGACAATGGAAATCCTATGGACTAATTGCACCCCTGGAGAGCTCCTGGATTCTGTTCCATCTAACAACCATCTAACCAGGGTGAGGGAGGCAGTGGAGGTCTTACATACATAGGGTTTTATGGTTGACTTCTCTCTTCTGTGTCCTCTTTATTTACTCCTTCCATTTTCAATCCTACAAGTCCTTCCACAAATGGTTCTGGATAATTTGGTATATCGATATAAACATAGTATCTGGGTTCACCCCTTACCTTCTCAGAAGAATGGTCGGGGGGAGATGTAAATGAAATATAAAATCAGCTATGAAATGGAGAAACTCAAAATGCAGCTCTGTTAAAGGTGTAAACGTTATCAAGGTTTTTATCAAGATAGAATAATAAATGAGTAAGTATGGGAAGGAACACTGGAAGGAACTGGGAAGCAATCATAATAACCTGAAGATTAGAGAAAAGCCTTGCCTGGGGAGGGGGGGAGGGGGAAAGAGGGTAAAAGAAGCAGGTCTTTCAGGACCATGGACAAGGGCACACTCTCCATCAGCCATCTGACCCTCAAACATTGTACTGTTCAGGTATCCCTCTAAGTGAAATGTGCCCCCAATAATGTCCTGTACTTTGAACCTTCTTCTCTATGGATCTCCTACAGTGCAAAACAAGTGCAAGGAAAACCCATGTGGCCTGGGCGAATGTCTCATTACTCAGAGTCCTCCCTACTACCGCTGTGCCTGCAAGCACCCCTATAGGGGTCCAGACTGCTCCACAGGTAAGTGCCGGCAGCCCCTTCCATGCTAGGCTTTCTCTGCCCTGGCTTGTGCCTGGGGTCTCTGCACCCTACAGTCCAGATACATTTGATGTTCTAGTAACATCCATGATGGCCATTATCACTAGGAGTTTTAAAGATTCATCATCCCTGGAGAGTTACTGAGAATTGCCTGATCTGTGCTCCTTCCCATCCAAAAAGAATCATCTTAAAAATCACTTCCTCCAGGAAGTCAGCCCTGGTTTATTCCCGGAATGGCCCATGGTGGGGCATAAATCTATACTGATTCAGTGTATGAGTCAGGGATTGTCCAAGGCAATTTATATTCTCTCTCACATTCTCCCTAAAACACTGCAAGGAAGAATTTTACGGATGAAGAAAGTAAAGTTCAGAGAGGTTAACTAACTTGCTCACAGTCACACAGCCTTAAAGGGGGACAGCCAAGTTTCAGCTTAGCTCAGACTGATCCCCAAATGCCTGCCCGTCCATGCCTCTTGCTATTCCTTACAGCGTGACCCATGCACTTGCATACATTTTGTGGCCTTCATCACAGTGCCTCATCCGTGTTTGTAGATGATCTTTGAGTTGATGTGCACATTTACTAGGGCATCAGTTGGTCTGTCTGTCCCTTGGGTGACCCATCTTTTGTGAAATGATGGACACCAGAGGAATGCCACCAGTGTCTCCTCGTCATCTCAGATGTGGCTGCAACTCGTTCTGAAGACCCTTCCCGGCCCCACTTCCTGTGTTCACAGCGGTTCCTGTGTGCAGGCCAAACCCCTGCCGAAACGGTGGTACCTGCTCCCGGAACCGGCGAAGATCCAAGTTCACCTGTGCCTGCCCCGACCAGTTCAAGGGGAAATTCTGTGAAATAGGTATGGGTCTCTGCCACCACCTTGGCAGAATCTCAGGGCCACCAGCAAGGCCTTGGGAATCCTGTTCTGTTTGGGTTTTGTTCCCAGAACGGGATTCAAGTCAAGATTCCCAAACTCTGCTGTTGCCTCAGCCTTCTAACCTGAGGGCATACGGTGTGTATGGCTCCAGGCAGAGAAAGTAAGAAACTGGGATAGAGTGTAGGCAACTCAGATCCACCTGGGCCTCCTCTGGGCCTCAACCCACCTGCCACCAGGTCTTGTGAGAGCCAAAGTTAAGTAAATAAGTTTCCACCCACCCGCAAGCACTTTATATTTCATAGGGTTTTTTTTGTTTGTATATATATATATATATATTGATTTCAGAGGTGAAGGGAGAGAGAGAGAGTTAGAAACATCAATGATGAGCGAGAATCATTGATTGGCTGCCTCCTGCACACCCCCTACTGGGGATCAAGCCCACAAGCCAGGCATGTACCCTTCACCAGAATCGAACCCGGGACCCTTCAGTCTGCAGGCCAGTGCTCTTCCACTGAGCCAAACCAGCGAGGGTTATTTCACATTTTTGAGCTGGGTTAAGTGTGGGACCTTCAAGGCACCTTCTTTTGGGACTTTGTAGTGAACTCTCAGGGTGATCAATATTCAGGCCCAATCATCTCACCCCCTGACACACCCGCCAAGTCCTTTTCGGGAGCAGCATGCCAGTTGCTTTCCGTTCTCACATCCCTGCCTGCTCTCTCCGAGGTTCTGATGACTGCTATGTTGGTGATGGCTACTCTTACCGGGGGAAAGTGAGTAAGACAATTAACCAGCACTCATGCCTTTACTGGAACTCCCACCTCCTCTTGCAAGAGAATTACAACATGTTTATGGAGGATGCTGAAGCCCACGGGATTGGGGAGCACAACTTCTGCAGGTAAAAACCACCTTCTTCCCTACACTCAGTCTTGGTCGCTTGTCAGTGTAAGGGTTGGTTTGTCTCTTTCCGCTGCTCCAAGATTTCCTGGGCCAGCTTAGACATTTTGGGACAGAACACTGGAACTCATCACCCTTCTTTCTAGGGAGATTTTCATACTCAGAACAGGCTAGGTTATGCTTCTGTAACAAACAAACCCCAACCCCAGTGGCTTGAATACATCAAAGTTTATTTCTCACTAATGTGCCATGTGGGTTGGTAGGGGATGGGGGGGATTCAGCTCCACAAAGTGACTCAATTACCCAGAAAGGGCAAGAAAGGAAGAGAATGAAAAAAATGGAGCAGGAGTTTTGCTTTGTTTTTACTACTTCAACCTAGAAGTGACACATCGTCTCTGCATACATATGCCATTGACTAAAAAGTGTCATGAGGCCCCATATAACATTAAGGGAGAAATGTGGAGAAGGAAATTGGATGTCCGGTGAGTGTTACGGTCTTCACCACAAGAATGTTCAGGTTTTCCCAAGTAAAGGTGACAACAAGTTCCCTCTGCCCCTTCTGGTGCCTCTAGACCATTCTGCTGGTTTTCTCTTACTCTTTATTGTCTAATCAAGGCCAAGGGCATTCATGATCTGTATCTAAGAGACAGGAGTTGTTTGTATGGCTTTAAACTGGTTCCATTAAGCAAGAGGGACCTTCCACTTTCACTCACCTTGAGCTGTTCCCTTCATGGAGCTGTCTTCAGGGTGACTCCTTTCTCAGAGACTTCCCATGCATGGAATTTGGAGGTTGGGGCCAAGGAGCCCTACTTTCACCATGTTTCTGGGGCTATTTCACTTTCCTGACAAAGAAGGATCATCAATGGGGATCTCACTTCTTTTCCTACAAATAATTGGATGTTTCCCGTGGATCTGGCACAAGGCTCATGAACTATTTCCTGGTCATCAGATTCTCCTCTGGAAGTTAAGGTTTTGCCAAAAAAACTACAACCACCCTTATATGCCAGAATCAATCTATGATCCCAGGGACACACAGGAATGTGTCGCTCTTCTACCCAAAGGCCCTGTAATGAGGTCCCGTGGATTCACCAAGCCTTGACCCTGGGTTATCTTGGTTTTTGTTTTAGAAACCCAGATGGAGACAAAAAGCCCTGGTGTTTCATTAAAGCAAACAGTGCAAAGGTGAAATGGGAGTACTGTGATGTCCCATCCTGCCCAGCCCTAGGTAAGACCCTGGCCCCCCAGAGGCCCTGGTGGGGGGAGGATGCAGATCCGTAGACAGATGTTCCTGGCCCCCATCTCTCCCACCTTTGTCTTCCCACCACATCTGCTTTACCGAACCTCATCCCAGTGGCGGCCCCACTGCCGGCTCCTCTGATCCCCTCTTGGGATGCTGAGCAGGTCTGGAGACCTTTGTAAATTTGGGCCAGTGGCGCAAATATAAATTCATGTTTCCTAACTCCAAGTCAGTGCACTCGGCAAATATTTGTTGATTGTTTGCTATGTTCCAGGAACTATGCCTGGCTCTGGATGTACAATGGTGACCAAACATTGGCTGGGCCCCCATAGCCTCTCAGGATACAAAACAGTCTGGATTCCAGCCTCACAGTCTTCCAGGCTGCGCTGGCCCACCTCTCTACCCACCACTGGAACAATGCCCCCTCCATCCTGATCAATGGGATTGCCTGCCTGGACAGTTTCACTTCTGTGCTCTTACGATCACCTTTGACTGTAACACTGCATTCATATCTACTCTTGTCCATAACCCACCATTCTGTGAGACCCAACTCAATGAGCCCTCCTCCAGGAAGTCCTTATGATCTGCCAAATACAGTACATTTCCACCTCCTCAGAAACCTCAGGGAAAGAAACCAGGCACCATCCTTATAACACTTATCACTTTGTATGATGGTTACCTTTGCAAATGTCTTATTTCCCCCATTCTACTTCATCTGGATATCTTTCCCTATACACCGAAAGAGGCCCCCAAATATATGTGTGCACTAATGATAGCTAAGAACATATCCAGTGATGCACTTATATGTTTGCATCACATCTTTGTGTGTGTACATGTCAAAATAAGAATGAAAAAGCAACGTTTTTCATTGTTAACTTTATAGACTTGCTTTATATTAATCCATGTAGTCAACAAATATTGTGTACCTACTACCTACTCACCCTGTGTGCATCCATCTCTTAGCTCTGGACACTTGCCAAGTTGTTAGACTCAGAGTCATACCTCTAACAATGTCCTTCTGAGGACCTGAAGGGAGGGTGAATGGTGTGATTTGTCTTTCTTGTGTCCCACAGACATTACCGACCCTGTAGAGCCCCTGACCAAGCTTCCGGGCTTTGACTCGTGCGGGAGGACTGAGATAACAGAGAGAAAAATCAAGAGGATCTATGGAGGCTTTAAGAGCACGGCGGGCAAGCACCCGTGGCAGGTGTCCCTGCAGACCTCGCTGCCACTGACGACCTTCATGCCCGAGGGCCACTTCTGTGGGGGGGCGCTGATCCACCCCTGCTGGGTGCTCACTGCTGCCCACTGCACTGAGTAGGTGCCTGCTGGGAGCAGAGGACAGGGGGCCTGGCCCATGGGGATGTTCTCCCCTTCCCATTTGAGCAGCATCTGTTGCTCTCCACGGGCAAAGAGGGTGGCAGAATGCGTACCTTTGAATTCCATGTATTTATGGCATTCAATTCTCAGAACAATCCACCAGAAGACAGGCTGAGGGAGGACAGGGATTTTTACCTTTTATGAATTAAAGTGTCCCCACTGCCCAGAATAGGTCTCTGTATGAGCAAGTGCTCAGTAAACACTTGGGCAAAGAGAGAGTTAACTGTTACCCTCATTTCATAAATGAGGACCCTGAGTTTGGGAAGGTTTAGCACCTGGCCTTAAGTCACATGGTAAGGAAGTAGGTGAGTGGGATGTGAACCCAGACCTACCTGCTTCCTTCACCTCTTTAGTCCTCTCTGGACAGAAAGAAACAATAACATGCTCCCATCTGATGCCCTCACCAGTGAGCCTCCCAGGTCAAGTGTCTTCGGTCCTGTGTGCCTCAGAGAAGCCAGAACCCACTGGGAGCCTGAAGAATCACTACCTCCCCTGACTTCCCTAAGTTCGTGGCCAGGACTGGTCCCATGGAAGCCAGGCTCCGGTGGTGGCCTTGAAAGTCTTCCTGTCCACCCTGTTCTTAGACAATTTCTTCAGGGAGTCTAGGAGTTATTCCTCAAAGGTCAAACATGCAAACATTGGCATCTACCAAGGATATTTGTTCAAGATGTTCATTGGCTGCTCTTTAGCAAAACCCGTGGGGGAATGAGAGGTCTCCCAGGAGACGTGGGATACAAGTTACAGCTTGTATTTAAAGACTGTCCCATCAATAAAACAGTGTCTTCATGTTGTCCCATTTGGACCTCACAGCAGAATTCTGTGAACAAGACAATGGTAACAGATGAGGATGCCAAGTCTGCAGGCGGTTGGGCCATTTACCAAAGGTCACACAGTTCACCAGGAGCAGAGCCAGGGCTTGGCTGCAGTCTCTCCAGTGCCAGGGCTCCTTCTTGACCATCTTACTTTCCCTTGCAGCCTAAAAGCCAAAAATCTAAGAGTGGTACTAGGGGACCAGGACTTGAAGAAGACAGAATTCCATGAGCAGACCTTCAGGGTGGAGAAGATACTCAAGTACAGCCACTATCATGAACGAGATGACATTCCCTACAACGATATCGGCAAGTCTCTTCTAGCGGGAATCTCCCTCGGGTCTTGTTCTGGGTGGATTTCTCTACTGATGGAAAGCTGAGGGTTGGTTCTGTTTGGTCCCTCATAGACCTTATAAGGTAGAAAATTTATTCCATCACTTTCTAGTTCTTAAAGGTTACTGTTGTGGGTAAACATGCACAAGCTCTTAAGGGGAAGCGATGTTGTGTTGTGTGAAAGCTCAGCCTTGAATCCCACCTCTCCCACTTGCTAGCCAGCTTCACCTATCTTCGCCTCAGTTTGCTCTTCTATAAAATGGGAAGCTGACTGCAACACTCAGCTTCCTGTGTGTTAAGTGTCATCATGTGCATGTGTCCCCGTGCACACCCCGTATCACACCTGGTAGGCAATGATATACTTAAGCGTCTTACTGCCCAGTTTTCCATTCATGATACTTCTCATTCTCTCTCCTTCCTCAATATCGTTTTTTACCCTTGGAAAGCCTGTTTTTTAAAAATTGATTAGTCATTTAAAAAATGAAATTATGGAAAAAGTGGGGCTTTGCTACAAGCACCTTCCAATCAAGGTGGAGTGGATGCTTTGATACAGAGGATAACATCACCCATTTCCGCTTTCTCTCTCTACCTAGCTTTGCTCAAGCTAAAGCCAGTGGATGGTCACTGTGCTCTAGAATCCAAATATGTGAGGACTGTATGTTTGCCTGATGGTCCCTTTCCCTCTGGGACCGAGTGCCACATCTCTGGCTGGGGTGTTACAGAAACAGGTGAGTCTGGCCATGCAATCTCCTGAGACTCGGGTGAGTTATTTTAACCAGAAAATAAAGGGTCAAACTCAACTGCCCTTCTGAACTTGAAACCAGTGTTATATTCAAAATGTACTATCAAAAGAAAGATTGCATCATCTCTCAAGGTTTAGTTAAGTCTCATCAGCTCCAAGGAGTGTCCCCGGATCTCACACCTGTCCCTGGCTCTGGCCCCCGGACCCTTGACTTTCATCAAGCATTGACCCTGTATCCATAAAGAACTGTTGCCTTCCCTAAGTAGACTAGAAATAGGATACATTGGAAAGAAGACGAATTGTGGAGTCAGATTCTTGGCTTGTCACTGGGGCAGCTGAGTTTTAGTTTTCCAATAACCATATTTACCTCCTAGGTTTAGAATCATGATAACAGGAGATAAAATTCTACAGATACTGATTAAGTCAGCCCAGGAGGGTGGGGTCAAGTCTCATTCATCTTTGCGTCTCCCACAGTGTGCTGATCTTAGTAGGTGTTCTATAAAGTTTTGTTAAATCAAACTGTTGATTTGGCTCCAGGGTTTGGTCTTATCTAAGAAAGTAACCAAAGTGTTACTTTGCTCATAGTACTGACATGATGATATCTCCTAATATATGGGACTTTCTCTAATATTCAAGATGGAATTCTTCCCCATACATCATGTCCTTAATAATGAAAAGCAGGAATCACTCTAAGTAGGCCTGTATTCATAAAGAAAGTGGCATGTAATATATGAAATGGTCAGAAGGACTAGGGGAAAGAAGATACCTGGTTCATTGGATTTAGGGTTAACCCTGTTTGTAGCTATCGTCATTGTAGTCCATCTAACCCTCCCCGTCAGCATGCCAACTAGAGCGTTCTGAGCAGAACAGAAGTTTAGGGAAGGAAATACCTGCTCTGGGAAGCAGGTGATGTAGATAATCAACCAGGGAAATGCATCCATCACCACGCATTTTCTACATGCCAATCCTCTGCTAGTCATGGGAAATTAAAAAGTGGTTGAGACACCCTCCCTGTCTTCCTGACTTCATGATCTAGCTGGGCGGACAGAGGAGGGAATAAATGATTCTGCTCTGTTGTGATAAGCAGTGTATTGAAGGTCCAGATAGCCCTGGTGACAGCTGCAGGCAGAGCCCATCTCCTGGAGAGACTCTTCCTTCCCAAGCTCAGAGCTGGTGGCCCTCTTCTTACTCCTGCTGGCTTCTGGTGGGCTGGGTGCCACCCTGGTCCTCTCATTGGCCACCTCTTCTTTCTGCCCCACAGGGGAAGGGTCCCGACATCTCCTGGATGCCAAAGTCAAGCTGATCACCAACACTCTGTGCAACTCTCGCCGACTCTACAACCACACAATTGACGAGACCATGATCTGTGCGGGAAACCTGCAGAGGCCTGGGCAAGACACCTGCCAGGTCAGAGACTCCAAATGGGCTTGGAGAGCAAGAGACTGGCAGGACCTTACACGGGGCACTGGGCTGGGAGACAAGCTCAGGGACCCACCTGCCGTAAAGCACAGGCCTAGGCTGGTGTATCTGAACCCATATCAATCCAGGAAGACACAACATGGTGGTCACGTTGCCTGCATTGCTGCATTTCATCCTTGTGACACTCTGGTCAAGGGGGATGTCACTAGTATTATTTGACAGAGTTTAGGAATTTCTCACCTGAAAGTTGGAAGTCTGAGATCAGGGCGCCGGCATGGTTGGGTTCCAGGGAGAACCCTCTCCCGGGTTGCAGACTGCCAACTCCTCATTGTGTCCTCACATGGTGGAGAGAGTGAGCTAGCTCTCTAGGTCCCTTTAACTAGGGCAAGAATCCCATGCATGAGAGCTCCACCCTCATCACCTAATCCCCTGCCAAAGGCCCCACCTCCCAATACCATCCCTTGGGAGGTTAGGTTCCAACATATGAATTCAGTCCCTTGCACCAAAATAATTCTAGAAGCTCAGGTGCCTCATCTATAAGATGGAAATGTTGTCCCCATAAGATCTGAGGCAGATGAAAAGAGATAACATTGAAAATCCTGTCTACACAGTTGGAGAGTATAAGCAGTGCTGTGTGGTTGAGAGCCATCCTCCTCCTCGTCGATTTCCTTGGGGGTGTGGGGTTTGATATAAGCCAGGCATTGTTCTATGTGCTTTACCAACATTAATCCTCACAAAAATCCTGGGGGTGGGGAGAGTGTTCTGTTGCTAACACCGTTCACAATGTGAGACATGGAGGCCCAGCTGGCTAGCAGGAGGTAGGGCCTGATTTGGAACCCGGAAGATCTAACCCCATAAACCATGCTGGACGTCTGAGCCATGCGCCTCTGAGCCCCGCCCTCCTACCCTGTGTGTGCCCCGTGGGTCCTGGAAGGGCTCTATCCTAACAGGGCACCCCACCCCCACCCCAGGCCCTGCTGGAATGAGGAGTCGAGGGCCCCTGAAAACTCACGATAGTAATACCTGTGTTACTGAGAGCCATGATGGCATCTGGATATGAGGTTGTGACCACAGCACTGTGGCCTGGCCCTGTGCCTCTCTGCCAGGCCCTCCCTGACCCAGGGGCAGGGGCTGGTATTTGCTTCAGAGGCTTGGGTCTCATGAGGCCCAGGAAGAGTCTTGTCACTGCTTTCCCGAGGGCCCACGCCATCCCCCGCTGCCATCCCCTCATGGGAGGTGGGGTGTCTCCTAATGCATTCTGTTCACAGAGCTGAACTCGCATCTTTTCCCCCCAGGGTGACTCTGGAGGCCCTCTGACCTGTGAGAAGGACGGGACCTACTATGTCTACGGGATAGTGAGCTGGGGCGAGGAATGTGGGAAGAAGCCAGGGGTCTACACCCAAGTTACCAAGTTCCTGAATTGGATCAAAGCCACCATCCAAAGGGAGACTGGCTTCTAAGGTGCCTTCCGAACTTCAGAGCCCCTCCTCCTGAGCACCCAGACCACGCGAGGCCTTGTGGGCAGCAATGGACACCCCTGGGAGCCTCCAGGATGCACACGGCGAAGTGTCCGTGCTCTAAGCAGAGACAACAGCTTCCCGGCCTGGGGCGTCCCGGACCAACATCTCCACCATCATCAGGCTCCCTCCTGAGTCAGTCGGGAAATGACAGAATCGGCCCTAAATATATTGTGCTTGCTTCCCTTCACACCATGGCACCTTCTAGAAAATCACGGTTCACTGACTGCCTCCACCTCGGACATTTGCAAATGTGGGATCTCTCAACATTCCACATCGGTGGGTGTCCCCTTGGCACCTGTATGCCTCATCGGAGACACTCAAGGCCCCAACAGAACGAGCCGTCCACTTCTAGGTAGCAGCTAGAGGACCACAAAAGACCGCATTCTCCATCTGCTTTCACAGACTTGTTACTTTAATAAAGGCGACCAGGGCATAGCTGGTGTGCCATTGCACGGCTCGCCCCAGCTGAAGCCACTAGGCCTGTCGCTGGTGTGCAAGCCTCCTCTCCAGCGTCTCTCCCGAGAATCCTGGGTGGACCCACTTGCTCACAAGGGCAGCACCTTCCTCCTCTTGACGTGCAGAATCTCAGTGGCATCTGGGTTCACATCCGCCCTCAGATGATCTCTGGGCTCCACAGCCTCTGCCCCCCACTGCAGAAACCAAACACATCTCCCTGAGTCCCAACGAAGCTTCCAGCGGCTCCCTTAGGATGAGCTGTCTAAGAGACCCCGGGAGCATTTAACACGTCCGCCCGTCCTTTCTTTTCCCCTCCACCACCCTCTCTCCAGAGAAAGGATCCTCAAGGCAAGAACCAGGAGGAAGCAAAGCCAATCTCTCATTTAGATGCGCTGTCTTTCTTCTGAACAAAGGAGGGTTCAAAACCCAGACTGGTGCAGCCAGCAAGTCCCTGAGCCTTTGTGGAAACGTAATGAGCAAGCAGGCAGCCCAGCCTGGGCCACTGTGGCCCAGGACTGATGCGGCGCCAGCAGGTTCGTCTCCGCAGAACTAATGGCTGCGGCTTCAGAGAAAACCCTGCAGGAAGTTTAACCCAGGTGTCATCCGCCTGGTCACCTCGGACCCATGGAATTAGGCACCTTGCTCGAGCTGCATCTCACACTCTTTAGAGCCATCTGACCTTTGGCCAAAAATAAAGTCTGAAAAAGGAAAGGTGAGCTTGCCCTTCCCCGTGGCCTTGCAAACTGGGTTTGCCCCTCGCTACTTACATAAGCCCCCTGGAGAGCCAGGCCCCTTGCGTTGGCCAGTTCTGCAGCCCGTCGAGCCATCTCCACTTTGTAGGAGCCAGGAGGGGTCCAGCCAATACCTCTGGTCAGGTTCAAGTCTGATTTGTACTTGACCTTGGGGGGGAAAGGGAAGTAAGAGGAATGTGTCAGCAGGCTTGGGGATGGTTTGGGCATGGAGTGGAGAGGCTTAAAGGTGAGCGTGAGATGGAAAATGCGTTGTCAGTAAAGCAAACTTATCTAAAGCAGGAGCTCCCTGACCCAATGTGCTGTGAGCCTGGCCAGCTTGTCGCTGTCCCTTGCATCTTTCTCAGGGTGGGAACCTTTTTTCTGCTAAGGGCCATGTGGATATTTATAACATCATTGGTGGGCCATACAAAGTTATCAACTTAAAGATTAGCCCGCTCTATTTGGTCAAACATTTAATTAACTCACCCCTAATGCCTTGGCAGGGCCAGACCAAATGATTTCTTGGGCCTTTATACGGCCTGTGGGCCAGACGCTCCCCACCCGTTTCAAGTGATGGGAGCACAATGGGGGCGGTGGATGGGGAGACGTGGTTCAAGTCCAAGCTCCTACCTTAACTTGCTCTGTGGCCTTAGACAAGTCACTTCCCTTCTCTGGGCTTCGGTTTCCTCCCAGAGAGAGAAGGGCAAGGGCTGGGTTAGGTAACTACTAAGATCCCCTGGAAACAGTTTGGCATAGCAATCAAGAGCGTGGGCTCTCACATCAAGCCAAAGGGGTTCATGTCCCAGGTTTGCCACTTGTTTGCCACGGGATCTTGAGTAAGTTACAATCCTCAGGTCCCTCCTCTGTAAAATGGGCAATAATGGGGTTATTAGGAGGACTACCGTACACAACCGGACACAACGCTTGGAAAGCATCTGGCACCGCAGCCTGGCCCACAGTAGGGACTGGGTAAAGAGCAGTTATTGTCATTACTTCTTCGGGAACTAATGTATCAGGCATCCCGGGTTCTATCTCAGCCTGGCTCCTCCCACATGGAGCCTGAATGTGGGGTTGGAGCCACCTCTCTGAAGGGCCTCGGCCAGGCGGGTGGGGCAGCTCACATCACTCTGCAGCTGGTGGGCCCTCTGTGCGTGCTTCAGGCCCAGCTGCTCCGGGTCGCAGGTGGGCTGGGGCAAGGGCTGCCTGTAGCACACGTCGCTGGCCAGCTGCTGGCTCCGCCTGGCCTGGAGGAAGCCGGGCTGGTCTGGGCGGCTGTGGAACCGGGACCGATTCTTAGCAAAGTCCTTCTTGTACTCGTTGTCACTCTGGAGCTTGCCGACGCTGAGGAAATGCCTCATCCTTGGGTCGTCGTCGATGCTGCGGTACCCGATGTGCAGGCCCCGGTCCCGAAGGAAGGCCTCTTTGTACCGAAACTGCAGGTCAGAAGAGCAGAGATGGGTCATGGGTACCCACCTCTCCCCACGGATTCTCAGAAAGAATTCTACAGTGGGTCAAGGGCACAGCTTTGGATTCAAGTAGACTTACCATCTGTATGGCCCTCTGCTACCTTCTAGCTGTGTGGCCTTGGGCCAGTTACTGAGTCTCTCTGAGCCTCAGTTTCCCCATCTGATAAAAATGGGAGAATGGCCCTAGCTGGTTTTGCTCAGTGGATAGAGCGTTGGCCTGCGTACTGAAGGGTCCTAGGTTTGATTTCAGTTGAGGGCACATGCCCGGGTTGTGGGCTCGATCCCCAGTAGGAGGCATGCCAGAGGCAACCAATCAAGGATTCTCTCTCATCATTGATGTTTCTATCTCTCTCTCCCTCTCCTTTCCTCTCTGAATGCAATAAAAATATTTAACAAAAAAATGGGAGAATGAACTTCCACCCTATGGGACATGGAGAAGATTCCATGACATGGAGGGTTAGCTTCATGTCTGGCACTGAGTGGTGGCTACGAGTATTATTGCTGCTGTAATTCACAATCCAATGGAAGAAAAATGTACCCATTCTCTCAGCAGCCACTCTTCCTCTGATTCTTTCCATCTTTCAGGGACCCAGTCCAGTGCTCCTCAAACTCTCTATTTATATAGGACCACATTCATTTCAATTTGCTTTTTCAATATGCAATTCATCAAATATATGGTCCTACTGCACGTAATTAGTGCATAGTGGTACCACGTGGATTTAAAAATACCCAAATTGGCCTCCCCCCTGCTCAACAAGATGAGTCCACAGGTCACATGCCTGGATGTCACATGTCTAATTGTTAAACATCTTTCTAAATGCTTGCTCTTGGTTTCTGTATGTATCTCACTGTGGACCAGTACCAAGCCATCCACAGATGATGCATATCTAGCCATGATGCTTCCTCTTCCATCACAACAGCTGCCATGTTTGGACACCTGCTATGGGCATGACGCTCTAAACCATTCTGTTTTCATTCCTACATCCATCCTAGTAGACAAGTGTTAGATCCCTATTTCATAAATGTAAAAATTTGAGTTCAGAGAATTTAAGCAACTCGCCCAAGACCTTAGAGCAGCGGTTCTCAACCTGTGGGTCGCGACCCCTTTGGGGGTCGAACGACCCTTTCACAGGGGTCGCCTAAGACCATTGGAAAACACATACATAATTACATATTGTTTTTGTGATTAATCACTATGCTTTAATTATGTTCAATTTGTAACAATGAAAATACATCCTGCATATCAGATATTTACATTACGATTCATAACAGTAGCAAAATTACCGCTATGAAGTAGCAACGAAAATAATTTTATGGCTGGGGGTCACCACAACATGAGGAACTGTATTAAAGGGTCGCGGCATTAGGAAGGTTGAGAACCACTGCCTTAGAACCAATTCCTAAATGACTGAGCCAGGATCTTAACTCAAGTCAATGAAGGGGGAAAACCAATCTCTTCGAACCCCGTCACACTGCACTTCAGCTGAAGGAAGTCCCTTTACTGCAGCTCAACAAATCAATCACGTGTTAATGGACTTCTCAAAAGTAAAGCCTATTTCTTCCTCTCGTGTGAACTACTTGTTCAGTTTCGGTTCCTGGTGGTTTGCCTGTCAACAGGCCTGGGAAAACCAGAGTAAGACCTATCGGTCACAGAGGCGAGAGAGAACGCAAGGCCTTACGTCACTGGCGATCTCCCTGGACGCCCGGGCAGTCTGGAACGGGATGGCGTCCAGCCTGAAGTCGTAGCCGCCAGCCCGAGTCTGCTCCCAAGAGTTTCTGTAGACTTTCTAGACAAGGAGAACAGAGAAGTGAGTGAGCAGGTGTCACTCCCTGTCTGCCATGTGGTTGGTTCTCAGCAGGGCAGTTTCTAAGCACAAACCCTCGCCTTGATGGTGCCCAGAATGGCAGAGCCCATGGCCCCAAGCCCATCCGCGACCTCCTCTGCTCTGGGATTGCTGGAACTGGCCACCAAGGGCTCCAGCTCTAAGTTCAACCTGAGTGCCAGGTGCTGCTCTTGCGAGTCTTAGGGTCTGTGGGTCTGGCCCACTGGCCACACTCCGTTGGTATCAGAGGCCCCCGCGCCCTCCCTCCCATGTCTGCATTCACATTCAGGGACCCAGGTTTGCAGCTTCTAGATGCCGGAACTCAAAGCTCAAGAGCTCTGTTTCTTCCCACAGCAGGAGGTGCTGCTCCTCAGGTCCTGGTTCCCATGTTCATTAGCTCCACTGACTTCCCAGGGGCCCTCGGCTACTTCTGATGTCATGTCACCCCATTATTCTGCATCCCCTATGCTCCCTTGGTGGCTGCACTGAGCGAGGGAAGAGCTTTCACCTGAATTAAATTGATTGTCAAGAGCCTGACTGAGTCCCTGACCTGTGGATCTCACATCTTCCTCTTTCATTTTCCTCCTTTTCAAGTCGTTCTCACAACCCCTCCAGGAGCCTGGAATCACAGCCCCTGGGTCCCCAGGTAGACCCGCATCACGGACAGAGGCATCACCATCGCCCGTGCCTTCATGTAGCGGATGTATAAGGCAATAGCTCTGTGAAAGGAGTCATCTGGAGATGCCTGTGGAGGATCTGTCCTTTATTCAGCCACAGCGAAGGGAGACAGCGGGAGAGGCTCATCACCAGCATTTGACAAAGTGACAGCCCCAGAGCGGACTGGTAGCTGGCTCGTTCTGTGAGCCACAGCAGGTCAGGGCTCCCTTAAGAACCTCACTTTTGTCACCTGGAAACAGAGCTCAAGGCCAGGGCTCTGTTCTGTAGGGGACTGGCGGGGGGGCGGGGGGAGGACAAAGGAGCAGTGGCAGATAAAAAGATAAAACCTCACCCACTCTACAACTGGAACCAGAGGGGACCGAGAAGGGCCTGGGCCAAGCCTGGTGGGTCTTATCATTCCCGTGTCCTGCTGCCCATCTTCTCCTGCATCTTAGCCTCCAGCCCCAACATCTACCACCACAAACCAGGAGCCAAAAGCCTACTATGTTCAAGGGTCTTGAAATACAGAACCGATCATCCCTGGGGTCACCACCTAATTGGTGGATCTCAAACAGGGCCCACATGATTGGATTTACTGGGTCACTGTTGAGTTTAGCAGGCAGGAAGGGGACCCATATAGAAGGGGTCCCACAAATATCCCAGCAAATTGAGTCAAACCCTGATCATTTCCTGGAGAGGGAACAGTCAGGGTCTCCCTAATTCAAGAGCCTGGTCCACACCAGACCTGGGCTGGGTAATGATAGCATCCAACCCCAACATCACCCCAGTTTGGTGTGCAGTGCACCCCAGCTTCTGAGTCTCTGTAACGGAGGGTCAACGAGAGCACGTGACCCAGATCGGAGTTCTCCTCGAGGCCCCAGCCCCCTTCCTCCTGGTCACTGCTCCCTGGATACTATCTGCCTGATGGTCATCACTTCCTCCCCGAGTTTTTGATTCTGTTGAGGTTTTTGCCTTGCCACTGGGAGTCTTTAGATTCCGCAGCCCCTTTGATTTGGAACCCTGGGCGTTCCTCTTCTTTATCACAGTGGGCACAGTTTTGTCCTCGTCCTCACACATTACAGCCATTTGATTTTTAGTTATTTCGGCTGCCTGACACATCTCAATGGCTTTCTTTGCCCAGGAAGGTCACTTTCCCTCCACATCCTCCGCACACAGCACTTGATCCAATTGTGTGTATTCTGCACGCCCCGAAGAAGTGCTCTTTCAAAAGAGGTCCGTGAGTTCTCCACATCCGCATGCCCCGGTGGCTAATTTCAGCTCCGGGACTCTATAGACGGGCATCTCCCGTGAGAGGAAAGATGCGTCCGTCGCCAGCCCGGGGTGGCTGTCCTCTTTAAGCTGGGCCCCACGTGGACTGGCAGTCCTATCCCCGTCTCTAGGGCTGTGTGGGCCTCCAGTGGTCCCTCGCACGGAGGCCTGGCCTCCCCCATCCTCGAAGCGTTAATGAGACGGATGTTTTGTTCCAGCTCTGCAGAAGGAGGAGGTCCTGCTTCCCCAGATGGAGGTCAGCCCACCAGAGCTGCTGTTCTAAAATTATCCCGCGTGCATCCCTCCAAAGCCTCAGATGGTCATAATGACTCCTATTTACAAAGCACCATCGCATTCACTGCGTGGGATCCCACAGGGCTTTACAAATGCAACAAACTCTCGTACACGCTAACTAGAAGGCGCCTCGCCAACCCCTGCAAGGCGGCCACCTCTGGGGCGACCGGTAGCAGCTGTTCTTCTACACGGAGCCCCAGGACACAATGGCCAGGCCAGGGAGGGGAGAATGGCCGACGCTGGGAGGCCCGCCGCAGCCCCAGGCCGACACACTCAGCCCGTGTTATTCTGATCTGACAGCGTCTTTTGATTCTGCCGCCTCGCTACCTGTTATCCCAGGATCACAGCTTTGCTGGCCGAGCGGCCGCCTATTCTATTACAACCAGGGGCCTCCAACCCCCCGCCAACAACAAGCCTGGGTTTAGGAAATAGCATCTTGGTTATGCACGCAAAGGGCACACATCCAAGGGAAACTGGAGTGTGGAGGCCACAGCCCCATGCACAAAGGAGCAAATTGTATTGGGGCCTGATGGGCCACAATGGCAGCAACTTTCCAAACTGCAGGGTGAGGAAAAGCCACCGTTTCTCCAAGGTCACCCTCCGAATGGCTACAGAGGGGTGTCCAGGAATCAGAGAGAGCAGGTGTCCACGCCTGACGGGGCCCACTCCTCTGGCTGTAACCCAGCACACACCGAGGTCTTTGCAGCCATGTCCAGAACCAGAATGTGAGAGCTGGGAGGAACCACAGGCATCATTCGCTCAGCTCCATTCCCATTTCACAGCTGAGGAAACTGAGGCCCAGCAGGGAAAGTGACTCAAATCCCACTCTCAGTGCAGCGTTCCTTTTCTCCTAAATCTTCTCTCTAGGACTTTTGTTTTTAACAAATAAAAGCCACTTTCGATAATTTGACAGAAACAGGCAACCCTCTCCCCCGGCCCCCATGGATGGCCGGCTCACTCACATCGCTCAGGTGCAGTGCGTTGAGGCGGGCTCTGATGAAGTCGGGGTGGTCGGGGATCAGGGTGAATCTGTGCAGGGATTCCGCATCCCCCGACCTGTACAAGCGCTGCAGGTAAGACAGGTTCACGGTCAATGTAGAACTCCACCTGCTGAACGCACAGGTGAGGAGCAGGCTGCTCTCTGCTCCTGCCCCTCCCACTCGAGTGCCCATCGCAGGGACACAGCCCAGCCTGCAGGTGGACAGCATCCCTCAGAAGCCACCCAGGTAGGGAGGGAGGCTCACGTGGTCAGGGCCAGGTGGGGTGGCTGCTTTGAAACAGACCCTGTTTAAATATTCCTTGAGATCTGCTCCAATGGGCCACTCCACCAGCATCCTGTGGGCGCCACCGTGTGCTTTACAAACAGTGTCAAGGGTGTGGCTACTTCGGAGAATCTTTGCAGCTGAACAGCGTTCAAGCTTTTTACTCATAATAAGATGCCTCAAGATGACACAAGAACTAATTAGTCTTTTCATTCTAAAACTAGAGGCCCAGTACACGAAATTCGTGCACAGATAGGGTCCCTAGCAGCTGCTGCTACCAAGGGGCCTCCCTTCCCCCGGCTGCCTGCTGCTGCTGGCTGGCGCGGGGCCGGCCGGCCTTGCCCCCTGGTTGAACTCCTGATTGAGGGGACAATTTGCATATTAGGTTTTTATTATGTAGGATACTTGAACATGTTCAGAAAAGTGAAGTTTTCATAGTTTTCGGGGTCCTGGAAAGACACAGTTTTAAAGCTCACTCTTTATCTTAGCTGCTATGTTTAGAGCAGCACTTTGAGACTTGCAAACAATTTCAAGAAGCACTGGAGTCCCATCTGTGCTTCAAGAGGAGAATTTAATACTTAATATTCCGATCCTTCCCCAAATTCACTGCAGGTTTTGCCAACATGAGCTGGAGAGCATTCGGATTCCGAGGGAGGCTGGCACAGCTTTGTCACTGTGTGTCCAGAGCTGAAACCTCTGACACTTTTGGAGAAGTAACACTTAACTTCCTGTTCTTTGAAATAAATGCAGGAGCGAGGAAGTGGGGCTAACTCATACAGACAGTAAAGCAGAAAGAAGCTTTTAATATAGCTGTTCTTTTCTACCTGGGTTGTGTTAAGCTGATAATTCCATTACCATCTATCAATAATTAAGATGTATCTGATCGCCCTAGCTGGCTGGGTGGATCAACTGGTTAGACTCTAACCGTTAGAGCATTGTCCCATATACCAAAAAGGCTGTGGGTTCGATCCCAGATTGGGGCATGTACAAGAGGCAGCCTATCAATGTTTCTCTCTCTCTCCCTTTCTCTCTCTAAAATCAATTTTAAAAAAGGATGTATCTGATTTAGTATCTGGTAAGGGATCATCAATAATCCTTAGTATTATTATTGTTACAGTTATGAATCAAACCATAGTAAGGAACATTTATTGAGGACTTCCTATGTTCCAGATGCGTGCTAAAAGCTTCCTGTGCTTTTATTTAATCCTCATTTAACTCACTTCATCTTATGAAATGGGTGCTGTCACTGCCCTCCTTTCTAATAAAGGTTCTGAGGTTGGAAGCAATGAAGTTACTGGCCTGAGATCATCCGG
This sequence comes from Myotis lucifugus, assembly GCF_000147115.1. Classification (NCBI taxonomy): domain Eukaryota; kingdom Metazoa; phylum Chordata; class Mammalia; order Chiroptera; family Vespertilionidae; genus Myotis; species Myotis lucifugus. Next base: position 5,089,923 of record NW_005871092.1, read on the forward strand.
GTAGCAAGCTGAAGGTTTTTCACACACAGCCATCCTATGGGGAGCCCGTGCTGCTCAGCACTGACCACTGAGCTCACGACCCAGTGCCGTGAGCCTGGGAGGAGTGACGAGAAAACACCCACCTCACTGCAGTGCAGGTAGCTGTTCTTGGCATGAACCAGGTCCGGGGAGTCGACCACCGAGGTGAACTTGAGACTGTCTGGTTTTTTCCGGTACTTGGTCTGTAAAAGGAAGGCAAAGATACCCACGTAACAGTTGAATGTCAGGCCTTTTCCTGGATGCAGCTTCATCCCACCTAATCAGTCCCAACTATGCCGATGACATTAGTGGAAAACAAGTCTCTCTTCTTGGCGGGCATGTAACAAGGACACAGAGAGACCCGAGCTGCCTCTGTGAGAAGGAGCATTTTATGGGTATTCACACTCCTGGGGACGAGGCGGCTGCAAAATACCAGAGCTCATCCCAAGGAACTCAGCGAAGGGCGGGATTCGGCATCAACGTGCCCTGCTGGGACGCTATTCAAGTTCTGTTATTAAACAGCTGGAGAAGGCAGCGGCACCCTGGAAGGGATCCCAGGGCAAGAATCCCTGGCCATTAAAATAAATGGTGGGAGTTCAGCCAGGCCGGTGTGGCTCAGTGGTTGAACATCGACCCATGAACCAAGAGGTCACCAGTTTGATTCCCGTTCAGGACACGTGCCCAGGTTTTGGGCTCGATCCCCAGTAGGGGGAGTGCAGGAGGCAGCTGATCAATGTTTCTACCTCTCTATCCCTCTCCCTTCCTCTCTCTCTAAAAAAATCAATTAAAAAATTTTTTTAAATGGTGAGAGTTCAGTTAATGAAACTATCCCTGTGCAACTTTGAACACCTGCAATCAGAGAAACCCTGGACACCCTGAGTAACCTGAGAAGGTGAGTGGTAAATTCTGTGCCCTGCCCCATGAAAACGATGGGCCCGTTTAGATCATATTGTTCACAATGTATCTATTGAGAACCTTCTAATGCAGTGGTTCTCAACCTTCTGGCCCTTTAAATACAGTTCCTCATGTTGTGACCCAACCATAAAGTTATTTTCGTTGCTACTTCATAACTGTAATGTTGCTACTGTTATGAATCGTAATGTAAATATCTGATATGCAGGATGGTCTTAGGCGACCCCTTTGAAAGGGTCGTTTGACCGCCAAAGGGGTCTCGACCCACAGGTTGAGAAACGCTATTAATGCATCTTCCATTTTTCACTGCCCAATATGAACATGTCTTTAACTCCTCAGCAAAGAATTCACTTGGAGAGAAAGCTTGTTTCATTATGGAATTTGGCTGCAAATGGCCCTGGAAGAATACTGGGAGTTCAGTGGCCATGGGGCTCTCTTGGGAACCGCACCCCCCCAAATAGGTTCCCTCTGCAGAAGGAGATTAGGGCTAGGCTGTAGTTGCAACAGAGGCAGGTGGGTGGTACCTCGCTGATGAGCTCTCCAGCCTTCTTTGCACTCTCTATCTGCGGGGAGCTCAGCGCCAGCCATCCTGTGCCCCTCATGCCCATCAGGTCTGACTTGTAGCGGAACTGCGGAAAGAAGAACATTTCATCAGGGAGGTCTGAGCCTGTGGGGGCTTTGGTCATAACGCTCCATCACATCGTGACACCTACACTCGGAGCGCATTCTGCATGATGTTAAGCGAAGGTGTTTGAATGTATGCACTCTGCCAGGGATTAAATAGTGCATCGTGCGTAAGACACAACCAGAACCCGCCAGCGTGATGGCAGGACCGGAAGCGGAGGATGAAGACCTGTGGGAATGCCCTTGTAAAGGAAGGGCTGAGACGTGCTCCAGCCCGAGCACCAGCCCCAGGAGGCTGCTTCATTCTGGCAGCCACGTGACTGACCAACCGCCTCAACGGAAACACTCCCGCACTCCCCTTGATGAAAGTGCTCGGAGCTCCGGGTCCAACCTGCTGTGACTTGGACCAAGTCACTTGACCAATATGTGACTCGGTTTCTCTCTCTGATGCCTGGAGGTCATAGCAACCACTCTGTGCTCAAAAAAACAAACAAAAAACAAACAGAAAAACAAACAAACAACAACAAAAAAAACACTGGAGAGTATTTGGGGGCAAAGGCTACTTATTCTATTCGCTACGTGTTTTATTCCCTTGTGGTAATGGGGGGAGTGGAGGGGACCATGAGAGCAGGACTCTAAAAACAGGACCAAACTCAGATACAACCGGCTAAATGTATCTTTAGACTTGTGTGCAAGCCATTTTAACCTTTCTGTGCCTCAGTTTACCCCCTCCTCCCACTGTTAGTCATGATGTGCTTATATTGCAAAAACTGGGCTAAGGCTTTCCCTTTTTTTTTTTTTTTAAGGACTCAAAAGATTAAAACTGCAGCATCATTCCTGGGAGAAACTAAGCAGTGCTTTAAGACAATGGGTCTGGTTAGGGGTTCCTAAAGCCTTAACCTTATTACTATGCCTTGATCTGCCCACCATCACCGACGGTGAGACTGCCGCATGCATGCTTCTCTTCTTCTCTTTATGGCTATTAGGCATTTTTAAAGATGGAAAAAGACCCTCTGAGGAAATCTACAATTTGGATCTAAACAAAGTTGATCGCATTCCTCTAATTTAGACATCAGCTCTGCCGTAACACAAAAATATCACTCCGGAAACCGGCCTCGAAGCCTTGATAGTTCCCTTTCATTTCAGGATTCACAGGGGCCCTCGCAGCCGGCCTCAAAGAGGGTCCGTCTCTGATGTACTGTCTGCTGGTGAATGCCCCCGTGCAAATCCCACTCTGCTTCCCAACTGATGCAGGAGACATCACTCGGGTTCAGGAGCAGGTTTCAAAACCCCGTGTCAACCACATTGCTTTTTAGAGCGCGATCTTTCAGTCTACACCGGCAAAGCTTATGCCTTCCACTCTGATGAAGAACAGAGAATATTGGATAAATTTCTAAGTTAGAGAGAATAATCCTACAGGGCCTCTTCACAGCCGGGCCTTGCTCCTTTCAGAAGCGAGATGAAGTGGGGAGTGCTCTTTCAACTCCTTTTGTTGCGCTGCACAGTACAATCGCAGGTAAGTCAGAAAGCAAGATGCGGGTTCCCCAAAGATCTGACTGCGCCTCCGACTCTCTTATAAAATGGACGGTCTATTAATATTTCAGGTCCCGGCCCAGCTTTGACTATTCACACACACCCTAAAAACAACACGCCTGCCTCAGACTTCACGATAAAAAAAAGGGGGGGGACTAGAGGGGGGTCGAGAAGACACGGCTACCCGGAGATGGCTTCGAAGGATTCTAAGATAATAAGAGACCTTCTCCAGCGGCCTGGCTGAACCCGGCATCCCCATGGGGCAGCCGCACTCTTTTTCCTTGCACACAGTAAGACCTGGAAGCCACCTGCAGATTCACACACTGTGTTGTAAATGCACAAGCTAAGTATTTGGGTCTCTGATTTCTTTTTTATTTTTATTTTTATTGATTTCAGAGAGGAAGGAAGAAGGAGAAAGAAATGAGAGAGAATCGCTGATCGGCTGCCTCCTGCACGCCCCCTACTGGGGATTGAGCCTGCAACTTGGACATGTGTCCTGAACAGGAATCAAACCCTGACCTCCTGGTTCATACATAGGTCGACGCTCAACCACTGATCCACACTGGCCAGGCTGGGTCCCTGATTTCTAACAGGAGCATGTCAGAAGTTGCACCCAGGAGGTGGCCATGGGAAGGGTATATTTGTCATCCTAATAAGAATCATTATAATCACTGCCTTGCATAAGGTGTACATTGCTTTAGACTCCTCTCGTTCTATTCACACACCATCCTGCAAAGGAGGGGTTCTTATTTCCACCTACAGGACTACTTTGATGTTCAAACGATTGTTCAGAGTCTCAGAAGTGCCACCAGCTGCTGTCCTCTGGGCATGCCACACCTGGGGCCCTTGAGAGAACCCTCAGGAGTTAGAGCACCTGGGTTTCCTAATCCGGCCACCTGGGGGAGCTGGAGAGCACTGAGCCGGAGTCAGGAGACAAGTGCCTGGCTTTACCCGGCTTTACCTCTTACTGGCTACATGGTCTTGAACAAGTCATTTCCCCGCCAGTTTGTGACCCTGGGCAAGCTGCTCCACACTCAACCTGAGGGTGAACAGCGCAACCCTGTAGTTCCAGGAAATTGTAATAATAACTGGAACATCATTTGTTGATTCAATCCTTGTATCATCATTAATCATCAATCATGTGCTTAGAAGAATGTGCCTGTGCCATAAGCAAACTAAGAAAGTCGTTGCCTGAGGGCGACCAGAATTGGGAGGCCTGGTGTAGGGAACGTCATCAGAACAGCTCATTCTTACTGGTGTTTTCCATGGACCAGGCACCGTGCTGCGTGCCTCATACAGACCAGTTCTCAACTGTGAACTGGCTTCCCCCCCGGGTGCACTGCTGTCCCCCAGGTACATCTGGCAATATTTTAAGACGTACTTGACTGTCACACTGGGGGAAGGTGGGTGCTATTGGTATCTATTGGGTAGAAGCCTGGATGCTGCCAGGACGGCCCCCATGACAAGGAATTCTCCAGCCCCAAATGTCAAAGGTGCCAGAGTTGAGAAACCCCGACATGGATGATGAGGGTGGATGTGACAAGAGTCCCATGGGCTGTGCTCTGAAATGAGAGCGCCTCCCTCCTGAGCCTAGAGAGCCAATGCGCCCACAGCCCGTATGTGCTGACCACACGTTACCACCCTTGCCATGTCCCCGCCGAGGACCCCAGGCTTGGAGGGGGCCTGGGACTGGAGCTGACCTGGGCGGGGCTGGTGCTACCTGCCAGCCTGCTTGGTGCCCTTGCCTGGGAGAGGACCTCCTCTTTCTGGGCCTCAGTGTCTGCTCTGAGCTGTAGGAACCATGACTCCCCCACAGGGAGCTCCCTCCGGAAGGGCAGGATGGTACCAAGTGTGGGTTCCGGAGCCAGCCCTGCCTCGACACTTCCCAGGTGACCTCATCTTAAACACAGGGGTAAGAGCCTGGCTGGTGTTGCTCAGTGGTTGGGCGTCGACCCAGGAACCAAGAGGTGGATTGTTCGATTCCCAGTCAGGGAACATGCCCAAGTTGCAGGCTCCATCCCCAGTAGAGGGCCTACAGGAGGCAGCCGATGGATAATGTTCCTCTTTCATTGATGTTTCTATCTGTGTCCCTCCCCCTTTCTCTCTCTCTCAAAAATCATAAAAACATATATAAAAAATAAAATGAAACATGAGTAACAACGGGCCCTACCTCCCAGCACCGTAGGGAGGGTGACAGCAACGGCGATCAGTCAGTCAGTGTCAGCTGTGGGGCATGACTTTTCTATCATCACCATCACCTCTGCCATTAACGATAGAGCCCCTCTTCTCTCTCGGACACTGCGACGTCCTCCCCACTCACCCTCATGCTTCACTCTGGCCTCAAATATGCTGAGGCTGCTCCTGCTCTGGGCTCGGCCTTTGAATTTGCTGTTCTGTTTGCTGGAGAGCTCCATTCCCTTCCAGCATCTCTTTGCTCTTTGCGCAAATGCCACCTTTTCCATGACCTCATCTTCCATTGCACGTGTGTATGTACACATGCACACAATCACGCCCTCCTACCCCACTTCCCAGCTTTGTTTGTCTCCACAGCAGGCATCGCACTAAATATTCGACTTATCCTATTTTATCTCACTCCCATAGCATGGAAGCTCCAAGAGCACAGGAATTTTTTTGGCTTTTTTTTGTTGTTGGCTGCTGTAGTCCCAGCACCTAGAATAAGGCCCAATATATAGTAGGTGCTCAATAAATATTTGTTGAATGACAGATTGATTAACTCCTACCCAGATAACACAGACTGAGCAAGTCGTTGTTGGGCATAGGGAGGAGTGTCTGACAGGCTAAGGAAGGAGCAGAGATTGTAAGTTATACCCAGGCATGGTGGTAGGAGGAGGGTCAGGAGCTGGTGTCTGACCCACCAGGTGCCCCTACCTCACTCTGCAGGGCGTGAGCTTTCTTGGCCCAGGCCATCTTCAGGTCCTCGGGCAGCGCCGTGAACTCGTGGCACTGTGTCCTGTAGTCGTGGTCGCTGGCCAGGGCCTGGGCCTTCCTGGCGTGGACCAGGTGCACCATGTCCTTGGGCAGGTGGTACTGTGCTTGGCTGCCCACTGCCTGCCTCCTGTACTGGAGCTCACTCTGCAGCTGGCCCACCCGCCGGCAGTGCCGGAGCCGGGGGTCGTCGCTGACACTCCGCGCCCCGATCAGCCTCCCTCGCTCCTTCACAAAGTCATGTCTGTAGAGAAACTGGAAGAGAAGGCCCGCGGGTCAGGGGCTAGCGTACCACCTGCTGAAATCCCACCTGCCCGTTCTCACCGCAGATCCTAGAAAAGTCACCTGTTCTGACAGTAGGAAGTAATGATTATAAGAAAAGCCACAGTGAGGCCAGCCTGGGAGCATGCTTCCTGCCTGGGGGACCAACAATTAAAACATCCCTCCATCCTTCCTTTCTAATTACAGCCAGGTCCTCGGGACCAAAGCGAGGGCCCCACTCCCCACACTGCCCGCGTGTCCTGTGGCCAAGAGGAATTCATCAAAAAGGGTTAAAAATAAATGTATCCTTTCGCACTTGGCAAAACGTGAAACCCAAAAGACAGGACCCGTTTATTTGAAGTCCACATTTTCAGTGACTTGTTTGTGGGGAAGAGAAAGTCACCTTCATGTTCCAACGCGATGGACGCCATCAACAGAGTGGCTGCACACAGCCAGCAAATCCTAACACACAGCCGGCGTGTGGAACTGCAGAGAGCCCGGAGCGAGACGTGCTCGGGCTCAGTACAATTTCTCTGGCGCGTTTTCTCTCTAATTCTGTGTGGAGTGAGAAAGCAGGCAGCTCCCCGGGTCCAGAGGGACGGTGGCCTCAACATCGCAATTAGAAATAAACCGTCATCTCCTTCCTGCCTGAGACCTTTGTCTGAATTTAGCTTCTGATTAACAAAAGCTCGCTTCCCCTCCCTCCGTCAGAGAATCTCATTCGTAACTAATATATTCTGCAGGTGACATCCTGTCTCACACGGCGAGAGATTTGCTTTAATTCAGGAAAATCAGCTGCAGACCTGGTTTTACATGAAGTTAACAGAAATTAGGCGAGACGGAAGGTCATATCATTCCACTCACATCACTGGCGATATCTCCAGAGACCCGAGCAGCCTGGAAGGGGAGCGCGTCTATTGTCAGCTTGTAGCCTTGAGCACGGAGATTATGCCAAGACTCCTTGTATTTTGCCTACAATGGAAACACATGTAGATTTTCTTTAAAAAAAAAAATTACATGAATCAATGAACAAAGGCTACCCCTTTCATTCTGTAGCACCGTGTCCCAGAATCCATTTCTGACAAGCGAAAGCTTTCTGTTTTGCAAAGAAAATCTCATCAGCACACCTGCTGTCGCTGTCGTGGGCTCTGACACGTTATGAACGCAACATATTTGTGAAAAGGTCTATTTAACATGCGCATCGAAAAGACACGTGTGTGTGTGTGTGTGTGGTGTGTGTGTGTGTTTTCAAGTTCCTGTGAACGCCGGAAGGGTCACTGTTAGGTCATGTCACAGACATACGTGGCTTTGGCGTGTGCTTGAACTTCAGCAACAAGAAAGGCTTACGTCACTCAGGTTGGCCGCATTTGTTTTCGCTCGGACGAACTCGGGCAGCCCCAGGCTCATTGTGTACTGGTGTCTCGCATCCTCCCCGGCTGCTTTGTAGAGGCGCTGGGCAAAGAGAAAGGAAGGAAAAGCAAGAAGAGCAAGAAGATCAGCGCTGTGCATGTCTGCAGGCCTGGAGGTCCCTCCCTCGCTCGCAGTCGGGAAACACATCTGTGAAAGGCCATTCGCTGTGCCGTGGGTGCACCGTCAGCCTTGGGCAAGATGTTTCTTTCGACGAAGTTGAGTGATATAAAATGTATAGTAAGAAACTGCAAGTTGCTTTTGATAGGGCTCAGGATGTGATACCCCCTAACAAGCAGAAGGGATGTGAGAAGTGCAGGTGCTACAAGGATGCTCTCTGGCTCCCCCCTGAGGCAGGTCACGAGCCGCTCCAGTGAGGGTGCCCTCCCTACACCTGAGGAAATAGCATCCTTATCTCCGAAGACGAAGGGACACCGCAGGACACAGAGGAGCTGAGCAAACAGACCTTGCTGAATGTCCCCACTTTCCTACACTTAGTGGATACCCTTCGTCCTGTCACATTTTCCCACGACTTTTCACTTTTCATCAAACCCAGTGTAATAACACTCGGGCTTAACCAGGTCTTCAGGTCCTTACAAAGACTCCCCTACCATGTAAAACGCATATTAAATAAACGTTTATGCTTTTCTCTCGTTAATCTGTCTTTTGTCACAGAGCCCTGGCCCAGACCCTCAGAAGGGAAAGAAAAAGGTGTGTTTTTTTCCTCCCCTACACTTCACTCAATAATAGTCTGAGGAAAGAAAAACCATTTAGGAAGTCTATCTCAAGGTTCTTCCCATATAAACTTTTCCCTCAAGGACTGAGTGTAAAGACAACACGAAGACGTGGGAAGTGTAGGAGAAACGCTACGATGTGTAAGGGACGTTCCCAAACCCTAGTCTGTGTTCTTTACTAAAACTGCAGATCCTTCCACAGGGGCAGCCACCCCAGGGCCAGCCTGAGGGGTCTCAGCCAGGGCAAAAGCATTTATTCACGTGATGAGAAATGGATCTGTGGTGACTGAGTTCTTTGAGGCCATAACAGGTTTTGTTACCCCACAGCATCCAGCTCACCACTCAAATAGGAAAGGTTCAACAGGAATTTAAAACTTACAACTCATGAAAGAAGCCCTTTGGACGCACTTATCCCAAGTGGGAGCTAATAGTAGAAATAGCCAAATCTCAACCGACTTCTAAGAGTTAGAGTCAGGGGGAGAATCTTAAAAACTAAAGATGATGCAAAATTTAATTCTCTGCCAAGTTCACTTTCTATTTCAAGCTTGTCCGGCAGCCACTAAGAAGAAACAGAATTGAAAAGATGGTTTAACATGAGATTTCTTTCCTTGGTTCCCCCTCCGATAGATGTATTAAAGTGTAAATTGGGCAAAGGATGAGTGAGAAGACACGACGAGGTAGAAATTCGAGAAGTCTGACAAACAACATACTCTAGGACTATCCTTGGCTCACCACAAACCCCCCCATGACAACCATCAGAATGGCGCTACAAACGTGCTTAGCCAATATTTGCTGAGACAGAACAAATGAATGGCACACCAGCACGTCTCAAAGGTTAATGCGCAGTCAGTGGGTCTGGGGTGGGGCCTGAGGCTCAGCATTCCTAATAAGCTCCCCGGAGATGCAGATGCTGCTTGCTGGTCTGTGATTGTACTTGGACGAGATGACAGACAACCAGATTTCCACCTGGGCCTCCTCTCCTTCGGGGAAATATTTAAGCTCTGTATAATGGCGTTCTCTTCTCCTAAACCTCCATGCAAGCACCCAGGCTTCCCACCACCTCCCCAAACCCACACACAGTCACACATATTGTTAACAACCTAGCAGTTTCTCCAAAGCCCGTTCCAAAGCCATCAGGGGGAGACTTTACCTCGTTCGTAATCTGGTTGCTGAGTTTTGCTTGAAGGAGGCTGGGGGTGTCGGTCACAGCTGTGTACTTGAATGACTGGGGGTGCTGACGGTATTTGCTCTGAATTCACACACGAGAAGGAATAAGAAGACGTGGTAAGATATAGAACCAGCTCTTGAAACACTAGTGATAAAACCTCTTTTTGCAAAGGCTGGCAGTCTGTCAGCTGGAATCTAGTCTTGTCATTTGCTCTTATGGCCTCAGAATTCAATGGGATGGAGGAGCAGAGAGGAGCATAGGACAGACCGAATCAGACGCTTAACCAGCGGGAAAAGGAGAGCTAGCTCTTTGCTATGAATGTGAATGTGACTATTGAAATTCCAGTTCTGCTCCCAACCTTTGCTCGTTATAAATCCAGGGCTCCTCAGCGTTGGGAACTTACCAGAAACACCTGTACATATGCCTGCACCCACCCCGGGAGATCAGGATACAGTAAATCGGCAGTGGACCCAAGGCTCTGGATCCAATGAGAATTCCAATGCACCACAAGGTTTAGAAACCACTTGTTTTGGAGATTTCATTGGAAAAGCAAAGCACAAAGTTAAATCTAAACTTTGGCCAATTCCGCTGGTGTAAGCAAGCCATAAGCCCATCTAATACTACCCAAGCTGGCCACTGACCACCCTTCGCTTCCAGGGCCTTCCATTATGCCCTCCTGTCCTTGATCTACCATGAATAGAAGTCCCAAGGCCCTCTAAGGGCGAGCAAGATTCCTCAGGATTCAAGGAGCTTAGAATTCTAATCTTCTATAATTCTACCAAGAAACTATGACCCAGTTTAGAGCAACCATTTCATGTATAGCCACCAGAGAAGCACCGAGCTTAGATGAGTCCCAATCCTAACAAAAACTAAACAAAGGTCATAATAGTATCCCCATTTGGCTGATTAAAATGTTGAGGCTCAGAGAGGTTAGGTGACTGGCTTGACTTCACACAGCAAATGAGTGGAATTTCAGCCTCCAGCTGCTGGTCTCTAAAGCCTACCCTCTTTATACTGCACCACAGCGCCAATCTCCAAAAGGACACAGGGAGATACATCTAATGAGTCAGTGAAGTGTGAATAATTCTTTTATATTCACAACAAAACTGACTCGCTATCTGCAAAGCCATCTTAAATGGCATTTGGTCTGAATGGAGAATCCGGTGCAAAGAAGAGAAGCTGGGCAAGAGGTTAGCGGCTAGTCACCAATGTTAATAGTGGAACATATAACTCACTTTCACAGTAACAACAAACAGATGGTACCCAGCCGGCATGGCTCAGTAGCTGAGCATCGATCTATGAACCAGGAGGTTACAGTTCAATTCCCAGTTAGGTAACATGCCCTGGTTGTGGGCTCAATCCCCATTGTGAGACATGCAGGAGACAGCCAATCAATGATTCTCTCTCATTACTGATCTCTCTCTCTTTCTTTCTTTCTTTCTTTCTTTCTCTCTCTCTCTCTCTCTCTCTCACCTCTGAATTCAATAAAAATATATTTAAAAACAAAACAAAAAACACCCGATGGCTATGCAACAACCTCTGCTGTAGAAATATACTGACAGCCCTCACCCCTCCAGTCCCAGTTACCTCACTGATGAGTTCAGACGCTCTTTTTCTTCCTTCGATCTCTAACGTGCCTGGAATGACACAGGCCACCCCTCGCATGAAGTTCAAGTCCGACCGGTACTCATTCTACAGAAAACAACACTAGGAATCAGAAGAGCCAAACTTGCAGAACAAAGGAGCAGAGAGAAGCCAGAGGACCCGGGACAGGACAGCGCCGTGGCTGGTACTCAGGGCCAAGCCGGTCTCTCCAGATGTCTCATACTCAGCCAACAGCTTAGTAAATGCTCATTAGGAAAATAAACGCTGGGGCTGATGGTGGTTAGAAAGTCAGTTGTCTTGGGGCAAACGTGGAAATGGTCTGACAGGTCTTCTAAAACAAAACCCAGCGGCAGCGGGTGGCACGAATGAATCAACGGTTAAGAAAGAACTAATGAATGAATCCAGAAGAATGTCGCAAAGGCCTGCCTGAGTCTGCTGAGTAAGGCACATGTGGGTACCTCAGTGATGTGGGCTGACACTTTAAAGGGCCCCCAAGTTCACTCCCCTTCAGCCACCTAGGTACCGCTGGGCGTGCTGCCTTCAAATTGCTATCAGGAGGAGAGGTGGGGCCAGCGAGGGCTGTGCTCAAGTGACAAAGGGCCCATGAGCTGAGCCTGGCAGCTCTCCGTCCCTACAGCTGCTCTGCGGTTCCTGACAGCTTCTGTCATTCAGTAAACGCCACACACGGGCATAAAATCTGAGCAGTTGACAGATACGCAGATCTGAGTGCCGCTGGGCTGGCAGGCCCAGCCACACCAGGAAGCCGGGCTGGAGCCGTTTCCTTTCTGACACAAGCCCGTTACCGCAAATCTCACGGCATGAGAGCTCAGCAAGCTAGGGAGGCGGCTGAGCACCAAACGGGCTGCTGAGACGTCCTGTATCTCCTTGTGAGGGAGGAGATCCCCTCCCCTTCCCTCCTCCCCGCCTGGGCCTGCCTGCTTCAGAAAACAGAGGCGCGAGCCAGGAATGCACTTCCAGGCTCAGTTCCCCTTCTCGTGTACAGCCACGTGACCTTGGGCAAGCTGCCCAACTCCTTCCAGCCTCACTCTTACTTCTCTGTAAAATGGGACCAAGACTATTAGTACAGGGTCATTTTGAGGTTTAAATGAGATAATGCATGAAAACGCCAGGCTCGGAATTCAGCAGAAATACTCCATAAATGGTTGTTATTAGATCTGTGCAGCTGTGCTTTCTATGAAGAGCTAGGTAGGAACATGGGGGGAGGGGGTTTTTAAAAGAAACCCCAGGTTTTGGGTATCCCTTCTCTGGAGGCCCCCACTGAGCCAAAGGGAGCCGCCAGGTCAGTGCCTTGTGGGCAAATCGGAGAGGAAAGAGCCCTGGGAGAGAGAGGCCAGGTCTCCTTACCTCGCTCTGCAACTTGTGAGCTCTCTTGGCACAGCTGAGCCTCAGGTCCTCCGCCAAGGATGTGTACTGGGGGAGCGGGTGTCTGTAGTCCTGGTCGCTGGCCAGGCTCTGAGCCTTCTTGGCATGCACCAGGGTGACCATGTCCAACGGCAGATGGAACTGCGCCTTTGAGCGTTCAAAGCCTTTCTTGTAATTCACCTAGAGGGGCAGACAGATCAACAGCAGCTATTTCAAAGCCACCATTCGCCTCCGGGGCATCAGGGACAGCGACTGCCATGCCACTGTCCCAGGGAAGTCTGGGGAGGTTCTTGGCAGGGACGGGGTTCCTTGCTTTGGGGACTGGCTTAATACAGAGAACTAATCTCCAGGTCCTAACGCTCAAGATGGGCTCTTCCCGTTTTCCCGAGGCAAAAAGATGCATGGCTACCCGAGCCCTCCCACCACAGGTTCTTCCCTTCACCTTCTCAAGTTCAGGTTCTAGACACCAAGGAGTTTCCTCTCAAGGTAGCTTATAAAGAGCTTTTTCAAAGCAACAGATGCCGTCCCAGGAACTCTGGGAGCCAGATGTAGTGGGTGGCCACCTAGGAAGCCAGTTTGGAGGGGTGGGTATTTCCAAGGGCCCAACCCACATCCCAGGAGAGAAAGGGAGGGACCTGTAGGCAGACCACAAGCTCCACCGAGTCCCGGGAGGAGCTGTCTGCAGGTCTCTGAAGCTCACTCCAGGCTTCTTGGGAGTCAGATGCGTAATCACCACCTCTTAGCTGCAGCCACTCCTGCCTAACCCCCAGTCCCACCCCCGAGAATCCTCCCCTCACCCCTACCATAAAGCCAAGGACAATTCATGTCCAACCCCATACTCTTAGGTCAGCACCCCACGACAGAAGGGGGGAAAACAATGTTAGAAATGGGGACACTGAGGCAGAGAACACAAGAAGTTGTGGAAAGAGTGTAAGATGCGGAGCTGGCTCCACGTCCTGGCTCTGCCCCTTTCCAGCTGACCTTGGGCAAGGGGCTGAGCCACCCAGAGTGTAGGTCTCCTTATCAGTACACCCACCGGGGATGAATAAACAGATGACGTTCCCAGAGAGAGTCTGATGGTTAAATGAGACATTGCAGGTAAAAGTGTTTGGTCCTCTGTAACATGTTGCCACATATCAGATTTCATCACTCCTACTAGCCAAGTCCCACATATACTAATATGTGCCAGGGGACAGGGAACACACATGTGCCAGCATCCAGAGGGGGGAAGTCAAGGGTTGTAATCTGAGATGCCTTCAGGAGCCAGACAGGCAGCAAAAAGAAGTGAAGGAGGAAGTGGGGGACGAGGGGGCGAGGGGGTAGGGCTGCATGACCAGGAAGGCACGGGTCCCTCTAAATGCAGCTCTCCGTAATCAACGGCACCTGTAGCTTTGCAGACTCCAGAGCCGCCTTCTGGCCAGAAGCCTAAAACTTTTATGTGAAAGTTCCCGTTTTTAAAGGCTTGCCATGAATTCACTGCAGACCCAACAAAACGCTTCTGCAATCCAAATCCAGACTTCAGGTCCCTTTTAGAGGCCGTTGGGCAAAAATCATAGAACTCCCAGCCTGGAAGGAGTAAGGGGTCAGCTAGCCCAACCTCTCACTTGACGGAGGAAGAAGCTGAAACCCAGAGGGGCTAAGGGACCTGAGCATGCCACAGAGACAGTCGGGACTGAGCCAGTCCCCGCAACCAGAGGACGATCGACATTAGCCAGCGGTGCATGGTGGGGGGTGGGGGGGGCGGCTCTGTGGCATTTTTCTCCCACTCACTTCACTCTGCAGCGAGCTGGCGTACACTGAATGCGCAAGGCTGATATCGTCTTCCAAGCTCCGGGAGCCGAGCATCTGCCCTTTCATTTTCTCAAATGCCTCTTTGTATTTGTACTAAAGGGAAAGAGAACAGGAGAGAGTAACAGCTCGGGGACAAGGGACACGGAATGGAAGAGGTGGGCATTGGGCGAAAATGTTTTGTTCTTTTGACAGTGACTGGGTGAGTTAAAAGAAACGCGTGGGAGTCGTCAAAGGGCCCGTTCTTTCATATGCAAGACTCCCAATGACTAAAGGGCTGGGATGTGACATGGCAGGACGAGTGAGCGCTCGGGCGGCCCACGCTGGAAGAAGGTGGGTGCATTGTTAGCAGTCTCCGCACAGGGACCTGCTTTAGGAAAACGCTGAGCGGAGGGTGCATTTCATCTGCCCAGGGTCCATGTTTACAAAGCATCTGGCTTTGTACCCCAGCCAGGGCAATTTTTTTGTTGTCAGGTACGTTCTTTCTCATTGGTCGTTATCTGATTGCCCTACCACAGTCAGCTGGGAGAGGAGAGGATATTATCCACAGGCTGGGGTCAGGGGCAGAAGGCAACTACATCGGTTAGTATTAAACGCTGTCACGGTAACGGAGACGGATGCTCACATCACTGATGATTTCACCGGAGGCCTTCGCCGCCTGGAATGGGATGGCGTCCAGTCTCAGTTTATACCCGCCGTCTCGAAGTTTGCTCCAGGATTCCTTATACCGTGTCTGTTGGGAAGATGTGCACCAGTAGAGACCGTCGTGTGGCCTGCTGGTTTCCCAAACTCCCGTTACCAAAACGGGAATCTGGTTTGTCGTGGGTTTTTCTCCCAGTTGGGAAGTCAGAGATCCCTGGGGTTTAGCACAAATCACCAAAGAGCTGGATCCTGGCTCCTGCCCACCCATGGGGGAGGGGGGGCGCGGGGAGGGGACGGGGGTTAAAAAGCAAGAGCTTTGGAGGCAGACAGACCCAGATTTCTGTGAGCAGCAGGTCAACTGCAAGAAGGAGGTGTGAGGCTGTACGTGCATGGCTCTTTACGTAGGATAAAGAGAACCCGGCTGTCTCCGTCAAGGAACAGGTAGGGGGGCTGACAGAGACTATGGAGGTGAAGGCCCCCGTGTCTCTCCTTGCCACAGCCGCTGGATAGACTCGCCTGTATTCTGATGCCCATATACCAGTCCCACAGAGCAAATGCCCTTTGCACTAAGGCATTTCTCTTAGCCTCCTCCTTGTAAATGACCTTGACTCTCCTGCAGGACCAGCCCCCTAATTCGCAGGGCCCAGTGCAAATGGGAATGCGGGGCCCCTTGTTCAAAAATATCACACATTCCAAGACAATGACAGAGCATCACACCAAGCGGGGCCCTTATGAGCACAGGATGCTGTGTCTGCGCAGGTCCCGAGGCCCCACAATGAAAACCCGTACCCCTCCACCAGCCTCACCTCGCTGATATTCATGGCATTCAGCTTGGCCAGCAGGACTTCCGGGAGGTCGGCTGTCTGCGTGTAATGATGCTTTATGTTTTCTCCTTGTTCCCTGTATAACCTCTGTGGGCGGAGAGAGGTTTCGCATTAAACCCAGAAGGCTCCCCCCACGCAGCCATCAGCCAAGTTAAACTCCAACAGACAAGGGTGAGGCAGCTGCCACCTCCCCACAGAGACAGGACCACGGGCGCCCTGCCTCCGTGTGGACTTCACAGCCAGAGCGGGGACGCACGCTTCATTCCCTCCCGAGTTCTACATCCCCGCTCAGAACACGACAGGCTGAAACTGCGCCCTGGGTTAACGCTCCACTGGTAGCACACGGCTGAGACGGGTGTCAAATGACAAATGAGGTCCGGTTAACATCCGTGATTTTGTTATTAACTATATAAGCTAAGAGAGGGCATCAAAACTCAGGCGGCATGAGAGACGATGGCTCATCCACAGGTGAGGTTTTCCCTGGATTTACATCAATCCTCATCCCTCTCCCATTGCAAGGATTCTTGTGCTCAAACTGTCTCCTGTGCTAGCTGGTTTGGCTCAGCGGATAGAGCGTCGGCCTGTGGACTGAAGGGTCTCAGGTTCAATTCCGGTCAAGGGCACATGCCTGGGTTGCAGGTTCAATCCCCAGTAGGAGCGAGCAGGAGGCAGCTGATCAATGATTCTCTCTCATCATGGATGTTTCTATCTCTCTCCCCCTCTCCCTTCCTCTCGGAAATCAATAAAAAATATATATATATTTTAAAAACTGTCTCCTGGGTTGGTCTATTCACCCAGAATTCTGATTTGGGCTTTGGGATATTCTGGTAGTGAGCAGGGACACATGGCGCTGGGAACAGCCACCAGAGAAAGTTTCTAAACTGGGCTTTTTTCCACGCCGAATCGTATCCGATGTGTCCAAGTTTCTGTGCATCACAGCACTGCCCCCTAGAGTTGGTTAGGGTAAGGAAGAAGCAGGTACTGTTTTCCTTCATACAAAAAAGTTCGTGTTTCTCAGAATCCAATTTGATCCTGATGGCTGATTATCAAGATAGGATACATTCCTAAGCCTGAACGTTTGTAAATCATCCCAGAACATATTCGGACGGGTGCTCGGGCCATTTCAGAATGCCTGTCGAATAAGGCACAACCGGAATACCTGGCCCAGTTGGGAAACAGGGGAGCATTCTGAAACCCCTCTCCATAAGGCTGGTAGATTTTCCTCGTAGCAAGTTGAATGGTTTGAAGATATTTCACAGGTGTGTGTGCCCTGCACAGAGATCTGTGGACCTCTCTCAGCAGAATCAGCCAACTGGGCGGACTCATGCCCTCGAGTGACTTTTTATAGCACCCATCTTTCAATGAACCCTGAGCTGAGAGGACAAAAGGCCGGGTCTCGGCTGACATTAAACTGGGAAGATGGGACGTGGCTTGGCAGTTTAGTCCAAGGTACATACACGCGATTCAAATCATTTCCAAAGCCTTGGGAAATTCCAAGGGGAAGAATTCCTGTCCTTGGGACCCCAGGAGCCCTCAGCCTGGCTTCAGTGTTCCAACTACTGAGAATTTCACCCCAAAAGTTCCAGTTCTGCAAACAATGCTTTAAAACAAAAGGAGCCGGGGTGGGGGGGGAGGCCCCACCACAGACAAATCTTCCCGACATGCAAACAGGAAAAAGTGAGCCTGGGGCTGTGGGGTGGCGGAGCCCCAGTTGGCATCCTGAAAGCGTTCACACCCGCCACCCCACATCCTAATGAGGCAGCACCCCGCTAAGGTGAGCCTCAGCAAAGGACAAGACGCTCCTTCATCCCGAGAGCAACAGAAGGAGCAAGCCAAGAACCCCTCGGCTTCAATCGCAGGGTTGAAAGAGGCGCCCACTCTCAGAGTCATAATGTATATACATTATCGCTTACATCCACTGCTTGGGTGTAACTAATTCTGGCCTGGACCATCTCCGGAGTGTCTTTAATACTGGTAAACTTCAAAGCATCTGGATGCTGACGGTACTTCTTCTGTTGAGCAGAAAAAGATCAAAGCTGTGAATTTTGTGCGGCTCTTTCATGCCATTTGAAAGAGAAAAATCATAGGTTGCTTGAGATTAGAGTGAATTTGTGAGCATAATTATTATTCGGCTTCCTCCATCTTTATATCCTCGGTGGCTTCAGGTTAATATTTGTTTCCATTTAAGAATAACCTCGTGTCAATTAACATTAAAGTCTATCTACCTGGTGCAAAGAAAACATCTCAAAATTAGGTTATACCAGTAAAATACTGTGGGAGACACACTTAGGAAAGGATGTGTTTTTTATAGGCTTCAAATACTGCCTCACAGTTGTTTACAGATCTTAGTTTGAGTCTCCGAGGCATGAAAAGAACATTCATAGTTACATTTATCAATGGAAGCTGTCTAATTTTCTTTCCACGAAAGGACTTGGCAGAGATAATCACAGTCAAAACCTTCGCATTTAACAGTGAGTGATGGTACACTATCTAACCAATTCTGAACCCGGTTCAGTTTTGGTTAACAATGGTTAAACAATAACAAGGAAAAGGGTAATTGGGGTCATCATGCGGTTTGAAACAACAACAGCAACAAATTCAAATGCTGGTGAAGACTTATAAACCCAATTTTGATTCTAAAAATCGTGCTTAAATGAATTTGTCTTTCAATCAAAGCACATTCTCAAGAGAATAGAATGGTTGCCAACTTCATGGAGTTAGGAAGCGTACCTTGCCTCCAATCAAACAAGTATTTTATGAGCACTCCCATATCCTGGGTTGTCTTAAGAAGTCACAGCTCAATATCCATCCTCTGACTTTGTAAATAAAGTTTTATAGGAACACCCCATGCTCATTCATTTGCGTACTGCCCGTGGCTGCTTTCATGCTACAATGACAGAGGTGAGCTGTTGTGACAGAAACCGTGCGGCCCCATAAAGCCAAAAATATTTACTATCTGGTCCTTCACAAAAAAGGTTTGCTGACGGCTGCTTTCACTGATAGGTGGAGGTGCTTTCGTGGCTCTTCCGATGGAGCCTCACGTTCCGTCTGAAAATTAAGAGGTCAACCCCATGTGACACTAACCTGGAAGCATGCCAGACTGCAGCAAGATGGTTGGGAAAAGGTGCTAAAAGACGTCCTGACTTCCTGAAGTTTGAGGACTTGTTTGAAGCATGGAAGGTAAGCAAATTTGTTGAGTAAATTTGCAAAATGAGGTGGAAAATTAAGACCCTTGTATGGTAGATAGCTCCAGGCAGATCCCTTTGCTGCCAGACTTGGATGCATGGAGGCATCATCGTGAAGTCTAAATGACGTGCATAATGGTCTTTATTCTTTGCGTCTTGTTATGAGGGGTCCCCTATGGAGAGCTTGGGGCCATGAATCCTCAAACCTACATGTTTGTTCCTGTAAGTTTCCCACAGGCATCCTCCTAAGATGGCCTTTTCTTCATTAGAACTTCCCAGGGCGGTACAGACTCCACCAGGCTCTCAGGGTCTTCTGAGCCTTGAATGCTGACCAATGTTTCTAAAAATTAGGCCAACCAGAGTGAGCCCGCTTTCCAAATCAGCTCCAAGACGTGTCAGGTAACTAGAATGCTCTCCGATTGGGAAATGCCAGTGCTGAGTACGTGTGCTTGAAAATCCAACACAGGGGTCTGTTTTAAGTATACATTCAGTCTCCTCCTGGAACCACAACAAGGTCCCGGGGGACTCACTGCCGAGGCTGAAGTCTTCTGGGGCTACGGCCACTCTGGTCCCCGCCCAGAAAAGTCCAGAAGGACCAGGCTACTCTGAAGGCAACTAAACAAATGCTCACTTGGTGTTCTGAATAAGTCCCTCTCCAAACAGACAGGAGCAGGGGTGGGTCTGGGGTGTTTGGGGGTGCGCAGCCTCTCTGTGAGCGTGAGCCAAGGACAGCTGCCTGGTGTGTCCAGTCCAGTAGGCCTCTACCTTCCAGCAATGTCTGGAATTATTTTTAGTTGTCACAACTGGGCAGAGGGTGCTACTGGCACCTAGTGGGCAGAGGCCAGGGATGCTGCCAAACACCCTACAAGGCCCAGGACAGTCCCCACAACAAAGATGATCAAAATGTCAACAGCGCCCAGATAGAGCAACCCTGATCTGCTCCATGAGGCTGTCTTACAACGTGAGGAAGTGCCCCTTTTCATAAAGCCGGAATGCCTTAGGGTCCAGGGAGGGTGGCCACAAGTAGACAGGAGTGAGATTTACATAGAAGCAAGACCTCCCCCCCAACAACAGGGAACCGTGTCACGTGTTCCACACCACGTGAATATTCAAAAGCTGTTTATACTGGCAGAAAGAAAGGGAGACAATGTGCATAAACTCACAAAAGGGCTTTCTGGGAGCAATAAACGTGTCTTTTCATCATCTCTCCCGTGTTGCTTCATTAAAAAGGTAAGTTAGTGGGGGAGCAATTGAGCTCCCGTTTGATTGTCATTATTATTCATCATATCATTTGTCACCCACTTTGTTTTTGCCAGGGATCCAGGGGCCCCTACTGGTGTGTGTTTGGTATGTGGTTTCTCTATAATTACCAGCCCTCGTGTGGGGTTGGAGGTCTTTCATGTCGCTTTCCCTTTTTCTTTGCCTTTTGAGTGGAAATGATTTTAATTTTATACAGAAATGCCACATGCCTCATGCAGCCGGGCCTGTTGCAGGCTGTCAGGAAATCTCACCTCGCTAATGAGTTCTCCTGCCTTCTTCACCTGCTCCACATTTAATGACCCGACGGCGACCCAGCCCGCGCCTTTCATCCACTTCACATCTGCCCTGTATTGGTTCTGACAAAGGAGAAAGAAAAGAAAAGGAAAAAAAAAGACAGGCCATTGTTGGTATGCAGGCATTTAAAGGGCTATTAGCAACTGCCAACGTAGCCTTGGTGGCAGCTGAGTCGAATGAGATGCCACCTTTGTCTTATCCATTTCTGCACAGTCACAGGTAAGGCTCCAAAAGGTAAATTAATTTCCCCTTTAATTGCAGCCTGCCTGCTGGTGGCCACTTTGGGCCCCGCCCAACACTGTTGGGGGTGGGGAGGGAGGGGCCGGATCCACCTGGTCCCTCATTAGGAACTGATGTCTACCTAGAGAAAAGGAGCGTCCTCATTGTCTGCTTCCCCCGTTTCCTTGTTTAAAATGACATGCAGGGGAGAAGAAAATGAGAATTCACAACGGAACCCAGGAGGGGAGCTATTGGAGGGAATTTCACAAGACATCCGAGGCTTCCCACGGCGCCAGTTCCTTCGTACACACCTCACCTCGGTGCGGAGGGTGGGGGTGGAGTTCTCATTCCCTTACTTGCCAGTGAAGGAGTAGATTTAATGGAAAACCATTAAATGGACACTTGTCTAAAACGGGCATATCCCCTATCTACCCTGAAACAGCTCTACCAGCAAGGATGTGTCCACACGGCACCCAGTCTACCCCGTGTAACCGCTGGCCGCCGCTGACCTGCCTTTTCAGTTCACCCCACTATGTGTACAAGAGCCAACCGAAGATGAAAGAAAACAGAGACAGGTGGGGAATATAAGGAAAAGGGGGTGAGGGCTATTGATTAGTGAGCTGATCATTCTAAAAGTTGGAATGCACATCAGAGATGCCCTCCCATAAAAAAGCCACCACTCAGAAGGTCACAAATACATCCCCCTCACCAGGGGGCAATACAAAAAAACATGGAAAACGTATGCAGATCAGAATTCCAAGAAGAAAAAAGTAGCTTCATAATTTTCTGTTTAGTCCTATTGAACTTATAATGGGCATAATTTGAATAAGAGTTAAACCACTAGGAAGCTTCCATGTTTCCACCTGGGGACCCAGAAGTAGGTATTTCCGTAAATATAAACTATTGTCTTGAAGGATCTGGGTAACCTGCACCAACACGACCACACACGCGTACACACACATACACATACACGGAGCTTACATCACTCTGTAAACCGTAGGCCTTCTTGGCCCATTCCACCTTCATGTCCGTGGGCAGAGCTGTAAAGTGATGTGACGCCGTCTTGTAGCCTACGTCCGTGGCTAAATGCTGAGCTTGCGGGCGTGCACAAGGTGGACCATGTCTAGGGAGACGTGGCACTGGGACTTGGTGTCCTCGAATCCCTTTTTGTACTCCAGCTCGCTCTGCAGCTTGGACATTTGCAGGGAGTGGCTCATTTGCGAGTCGCCCTGGGCACCCTGTGCCCCAATGAGCTTCCCTCTGGACCTCTCGTAGTCCTCCTTGTACTTCACCTGGATGAGAAGAGGAGAGCAGGGGTGGGTCAGAATCTCCCAAAGGAAGTGTGGCCTGGCCAGTGTGGCTCAGTGGTTGAGCATCGACCCATGAACCAGAAGGTCACAGTTCGATTCCCCGTCAGGGCACATGCCCGGGTCAAAGGCTCGATCCCCAGTAGGGGGCATGCAAGAGGCAGCCGATCCATGATTCTCTCATCATTGATTTCTTTCTTCTCTCTCTCTCTCTCCCTCTAAAAATCAATAAAAACGTATTTTTTAAAAATAAAGGAATTGTGACATTTTAAACCACATGCATTGCCCGGCTGGTGTGGCTCAGTTCGTTGAGCATCTTTCCACGCACCAAGAGGTCACATTTGATTTCTGGTCAGGGCAAGTGCCCGAGTTGCAGGCTAGATCCTCAGTAGGAGGTGTGCAGGAGGCAGCTGATCGATGTTTCTCTCTCACTGATGTTTCTATCTCTCTCTCCCTCTCCCTTACTCTCTTCCTAAAGTCAATGAAAACATGTTTAAAACAAACAAACAAAAAAACCACAGGTGTGAAAGTTAAAACAAAGCCATACGACAGAATCTTAATAAAAAGTTTGCCTCCCCCCCTTTGAACAACCTTTCATCAAACAGTGAAATAAAATATTACTGCTCATTATTCCCTTTCCACCTCAGCTACCAGAAAGCTCAGAGCCACACGATGCTCAGTTATAGAATAGTTTTCTCCCAATTTCCTCGTGAAATTCCATCTTTTCTCCATATTATTTGCCACCCCTCTTCCTGGATTCATTTTTAAGTGCCCTCTTGCTTTCCTGAAAGCCACTTTAAAATCCTTTTTGGTAACAGTGAAAACATTATAAATAAAAAGTATTCACGAAGTTAAAAAGACACAGAATGTCCAAAATGCAATTGCTGTTTGAGAAAGGAGCTCGAATTAAAAAACAGCTGGGACCCATAAATATTTAGAAGTATGGGTGCCAAAGGAAGCATATTGGCCTGAAAAAAAAAGGTAATAGGCCAAGAGCAATGAGAATCAGGAGAAAGAATAAGTATGGGAATGTTTTAGAAAGTGTAACAGGATACCAGTGTGTGGCACTATTTTCAACATTGTCATTGCTGTGGCCATCAGGTGACTTGGGCTCCTCGCTCACTTCTGCCAACAGCAACAGCAGTATCAGTATCTGTCACCATTCACTGGACACTTTCTGAGCCAGGCTTGCTATACACCTGTGCCACTCCAGACCAGAGCTGGTTTGTAAAATGTTACCCTCTGATAGCATAAGGAGCTGGTATTGGAATGTAAATCAACTGACCACCAAGCCACTGTTTAGTTTAGCTGACGTCTCTCTATATTTATGTCCATGGAATCCATATGTTACATAATATATACATGCCCTACGGAGTATGTAATGTGTATATACACATGCTGTAAACGGCAGGGTTCACGGAGACATGGACAAGTTGGAGACCGACTCACCTCGCTGGCCAGGTCCCTCTTGGCTTTGGCTGCCAGGAAGGCCAAGGAGTCAAGACGAAGCTCAAAGCCTTTTGCCTTCTGGTTTTCCCAGCTGCTCTTATACAGTTTCTAAGGGGATTCAGGAGAAAAGAGATCATCTTCACATGAGACCATTCCCATGGACTCGTTATGTAACAACCCCTCTGGGAGGCAAACATCGATCACGCCTTTCCCCCAAACCCCAAGACCTCAGAAACCCTGTAACCTGAACACAACCAGGCCTCCTTGTTACTGCCTTAACGCCTCTTGCTACACATGGCGTCAATCAAAAAGGAGCAGACATGGAATTCGAGAGGCCTTGACATGCCGAAGATGGGATAGCATGACATGACCACAGCAACCTTTCTGGAAGGTGTTCTCCAGCTCAGTGCACACCCCACTGATCCAGCCGCTGCCCCACTCTTCTTTCCCTGTCCCCCAGCCTCTAGTTCCTCTGCGTCTTTTCCTTTCTTCTCCCATTTCCTGTCCTGCCTCCACCTCCAGATTTCAAGTTCTTTCGTCTGGAAGGCTCCCCTGCCTGCTGTGTGTGAGTCACTTTAGCCTCTGTCACTCCCTCTAATTCTTTCCTCTCCCTGTTAATCAGATCATGACCCCAAAGACCTGGGAGCTGAGTGGCAGCGCGAAGGCCCCTCCTTAGAAGACACAGATGGGAAAATGTATTCTTACTGTTGTGTCTAAGAGCAAAGCTACCCTGTGCACAGTCCTCTGAGTGCTTTCTGTATATTAGCTCATTGCAGCCTCATGACAACCCCATGAGGAAGGGACTGGTATTACCCTCACTTTACCAATTGGACAACTGAGAGCAAAAATTTGCCCAAAGTCACTCACCTAGTAACTGGCAGAGCCAAGGATCAAACCCAGGCAGTTTAGAGCAAACGTCTGAGCTCTTACTCCCTCCCCTATGACACTGCTCCTATGCTGTGTCCACTCTGACCCCAAGATAACCACTGCCTCCTACTCCTTCACATAGTCAGTGGCTCAAGTCACCACTCCTATGAAAGGTTGTCCTCCCCGTAAAACACTGGTCAGGAACAAGGTTTTTAGACAAGCTTGTAGACAAGCTGTTTACAATGACCAGATGTATGCAACCCGAGCTGACCCACCAACATGGCTGGTCAGGTTTGGGGGTCCAGGTGCCTACACAGGGAAGCCAGACCCCCATGCTGTACCTCGCTGAGATTGGCAGCATTGGCTCGGGCCTGTAAGAAGAGGGGTTCGTCTTTGCTGATGCTGTACTGGTGGAGGGACTGCTCGTTTCCTGCCTTGTAGGCCACCTGTTGGGAGAGAGAACTGGGTCAGGAGCAGGTGGGCGGATGGGCATCACTCATGGGTTCTTATGTCTGCTTGAATCTTCTGTGCCTTGCCTGGGAAGACCTTACAAAACCACCCAGACCAGACAGTGGCCGGTAAGATACAGTAAATGAGGCTTAACACAGGAGAGTTACTAGGAGGAGAAGCAGCAGTGAGGAGTTGAGAGAAGAATGTGGCCGGGAACCAACCCCAAAATCCCTCATGCCTTTCCCTTGAGAAGACATAGACCTCCCTATGGTGTTCTCACCTAGGCTGTCTGCAGCCTTAAAGTAACCCATCAGAGAGCTCAAATGAGCACAGACTCTCCAAGCAGGAAAAATGAAAATCGCACTCTGCCTCCTGCGCCCCCATAATCGAGCCTAATGCATTCATTGGTCTGACACCTGGAAAGTGAGCAGCGACCAGAACGACACCATGAGTGAACATCTCCAACACTCTGGCTCTTTCTCCCTCTCCTTTCCTCCCAACAACTTGAGTTTCCAAACAGTGGCTTTCTGCTGACTCGTTACGTTGATAGCATCCTTTCTGGCAGGTGTACCTGGACCTTTAGGAGGGAAAGTGAGGACCGTAGCAACTACGGTTCCTACTTGGTGCAGGTGCACAACCAGTGTTGAACACTGATGTATCGATAACACGTGTGGAGTTTCACTGCTCTGCCCCCCACATGTGAGCTCAAGCGGGCATGAACTGTACACAACCCACAAGCAAATATCATTGTCCCCCACGATAAAGCTCTACTGGCTCCAGAATTATAGAGCCTCTGATGAGAGATAGAAGGAGAAAGAAAGAAGAAGAAAGAAGGAACTAGGCAATAAGGAAAGCTGAAAGGAATAAAATCAGATGGCATTGACCCCAACAACCAGGGAGAAGTGTGGTGAATGAGGAAGGGAGATCTGGGATCCAGCTCCCAGAGACAGCCTGGAAGCCTGCAGAAAGCTGGGTCCAGCCTATTTAAAGGGATGATTCTTTGTTGGTCCCTGGATCGTGCCTGGGCAGCACCTGCTGTTGTCCCCAGAGGCTCCCAGGCCCATGACACAGCAGCTTGGTGGAGAGAGGGCAGCCCGGGACTCACCCCGCTCTGCAGCTCCTGGCTCTTCTTGGCGTGCTCCATCTGGGAGCTGTCGGCCACACTGGTGAACTTCAGCTCGTCCACCCTCTGCCTGTAGTTTTTCTGTTTTCAAAGAAAAGGGACCCCATTAGGATGAGACTGTCCTCTCTCTCTCTCTCTCTCTCTCTCTCTCTCTCTCTCTCTCTGGCCCAAGCATGTCCTGGGGTTGGGGGGGATGTTCCTACTGGTCCTGCACTTAGGGCCAGGCAGACCTGAGACTGCCTGCTCTGGTGAGAGTGTTTTAGTTGCTACTCCTGCGTTTTCTCCTAATCAATTCTGTATTTCACCATGTGCCCTGGGATGTGTCCATCTTATAAATCTAGATCTGACCCAGGATAGGGAGGTGTAAGGAACTTGGACTTCACAATCATGAAGACCGAAGTTTGAATCTCACCTCCACCTCCTTCCAGCTTCAGAGATGAGCAAAACCCCCAGTGCTGTCGGCAAGAGGATTATAGATACCAACTGAACCCCAAATAGGGATTGGAATATTTTAAAAAACTCCAAATCTCCTCCCTACAGGAAAATAAAATTCTAGAGCAAATACTCCAGACAATTGCAGTTTCCTTTCTAGCTCCATTGTGTTGATGGAAAACTCCTTCCCCACATAATTGAAGGAAGTGACATTGCCCTTCCAGGGTTGAAATTCCCCCTGATCCCCCACTCCACACACTGGTAAACAAGGAGCCAAGAATCACCCTGGACAGGGCACAGCAGGGACATTAAAAAGGCGATGGAGATGGTATCTACGTGTCCCTTGAGGAGCTTAACAATGAGTAGGCACAGGAAGTGAGGTAGAAACACATTCCTCAGGCTGAATTCATTCCTAAGGCTAGTTGGGGTCCCTTACTGCACTCCTGTCCAAGACAAATGAAGCTTTAGTGGCTCCCCCTGTATTTTAGCTGGTCTCAAAGAAGCTAAGTAATAGGACCCTAAAGGGTTATTCTATTCTCTCTACCTTCCTTATTTATACATTCTGGCCATAAATGTGTCTGGGTTGGAGAGAAAGGTGAGTACGTAGGAAATAAGGATAAATTTCAAAAACGTGATTTGGAGGTGCAATATTGCTTAGTGGTCAAAAGCCGGGGCACTGGATCTAACACTTGATTCCGTTGCCACCTCTGCTAGTTCCTGGAAGTGTGACTTTAAGTCTCACTTTCCTCGTGTGTAAAATGGGATGTTAACAGAATAATAATAGTGTCACTCACCTAGGGCTGCTGTGAGCAATAAATGAGCAATATGTAGGTAACACACTCGAAGTGGTAAATAAATGACAGTGTAGGTAACACACTCGAAGTGGTAAATAAATGACAGCAATGAGTACATAATTATCAGTCCACAGTTGGCAGCTATGACTACCACTATTATTACCATTTGCAAGAGAAATGCCGACTCAGCCTTCCTGGCCACGACACAAGAATCCCCTTTAAAAGATCCCAAAGAGCGATCCTGAAATAGTCCCATTTCCAAATGAAATGCCCTTCAAAAGTCCTCCTGTGCCTGCTGCCAAAGCCAGCTTTACACAGTGCAAAGAGAAGCAAGCTTGGAGCCATGACGACTTTGGAGGGTAGCCTGTCCAACCTTCTCATTTTTATGTGAAAGAGGGTGGGAAGGGTTGAATGACTTGCTCAAAGTCTGCAGTGAATGAAAGGCAAGGGTGTAATGAGAACGCTGTCCTCCAAATGTCCAACTCTAATTCAGAAGTAATCACAAACTCGTACACAACGAACATGTGCTTCTTCGTGCCAACAGATTGTGTATGACAACCTTTCTGAACTCTTCTGTGGACGCTGCTGCTACTTACATTGCTGGGCTGCGTACACATACCTTCCCCAAGTGCAAAATAAAAAAATACTCCTATGAGTCATACCCCAAATAATCCTGGGGGTTGGGGGGGGGGATCAGAGGACAAGATCACTAGTAAAAGCCAGGGGCCTCAGCTCAGGTTACCTCGCTGACCAGCTGTCCAGCCTTCTTGGCCTGTTCCAAATTGAGACTGCCCTCCGTCAGCCACCCCACGCCTTTCATCCACGCCAGGTCAGATTTGTACTGCAGCTGCAAGAGAAAAGCCGGTCTCTAACAGATGCATGGGTGCAGACTGCGCAAAGGTGAGGGGAGAGTTAGGGAAATCCTTGCTTCTGCATCGTCTTCCTAGAAGAACTGCGCCCTACTCCTTCATAATCTGTCAGGACTCTGCCTAGGTAGGGAAGGACACTGGGCCCACTTTTGTAACCATGTTCTACTTTAGCACTGAAACATCATAACCTAACCAGAAAGTGGGCTTTTCAGACTTTTTGATCAAGGACCTCATCTTTCAATCCGCTAAATTTCCGAGATTTACTTACCATTTTCAACATTTGATTCCTCTTCGCTCATCTTGAGTTTTGTCATGGCTCTGAGCCCCCTGTCCTGCATCCTCTAGTCTCCATTGTCTCAGCTAAAACTATATCTCTACCTCCCCATCCACCCTCCTCAGGCCTGGTACATCTCCAGCAGTTCTTCCTGGTCCTTCTAGTTATGTCATAGACACGTGCACAGGTTCACTCTCAAAGTGTCACTGCATCCCACTGCGAGAGATGCACGGGAGACTGTCAATGAGGGGGGCTCACCTCGCTCTGGAGCCCGTAGGCTTTCTTGGCCCACTGCGTCTTCATATCTTCAGGCAGCACGGTGTATTCGTGCAGCTTTTTCCTGTAGTCCAGGTCACTGGCCAGAGCTTGGGCCTTCTTAGCATGCCTGATGTTTACCATGTCCATGGGCAGGTGAAAGTGGGTCTTACTCTCTTCAAAGCCTTTCTTGTATTCAACCTTGAATGTACCAAAACAAGGCCCATTACTCGAAGCCTGTGTTTGCAGGCGTGATATGGAAACACAGGAAAGAAGCCCACATTTTCGCGAGAAGTTGGCGCTCTGGGCAATGGCACCCATCTGTCAGGAAAGTGGGACCCATTTCTGGCTCTGGAAGATGACAGTGCCGGGGAGATGAGATTCCACACTACTTTGTCTCTGGGAGAAATGCCTCCTTCCAATCCTAAATCATTTTATCTGGCTACCCCAGGAGGCAAACACTTTATCCATGGTTTCTGTAGAAGCTTGAAAAGGTAGAATAACAAAGCTTAGGCTCCAGAGCCAGAGAAGCCTGAGTTCAAACCTGATCTGCCCTCTGCCAACTGGATGATCTCTGGTAAGTTACATCATCTCTCTAAGGCAGCGGTTCTCAACCTGTGGGTCGCGATCCCTTTGATGGTCGAACGACCCTTTCACAGGGGTCGCCTAAGACCATCCTGCGTATCAGATATTTACATTACGATTCATAACAGTAGCAACATTACAGTTATGAAGTAGCAACGAAAATCTACACTAATAAAAGAGAAACATGGTAATTGGCGTACGACCGCTACCCTTCCCATTGGCTAATCAGCATATCCTTATGCAAATTAACTGTCAGCCAAGATGGCGGC
>NW_005871092.1:5119499-5148623 GCF_000147115.1 Myotis lucifugus
GGTGATGTCGGTGGTGAGGATATGGTGGTGGGGAAAGGTAGTGATCTACAGTAAAAAGAACATAGAGCCAGTAAGCAAGAGTTCTAGAATCTAGTTCTCTACCCCTCCACCACTATCATTGACTACTATATGACCTTGGGCAAGACAGTCTTTTTGGCCCTAGATGCTCCAATTGCAAATATGAAATACCATTTCGTTCTCTATCTAACCCGAAGCCAGATTCTCAATGTCTCTGTATGTTTCACAACTATGCACTTTAAAGGGCTTGTTATATAGGCACATCCAAAATGGTGACTCGGACACCAACCTTCTTACTTTATTCAAGCCATGGCTCCTTAATGATTTACCAGGTAATTAGACCTTTCTGCACCATCAGAGCACTGTCAGCTGGCCTCACAGCTTGGAGCAGGCAGTCGTAAAGCAGAAACCTGATACTTACGTGTCCTTTTAACTGTTCAGTATTGGCAGGGAAGACTTGATGAGAAGCCACATCTGCCCCTTCTAGCAGAATTTACCTCCCACAAGGGTTTCAGTAAGTGACAATTTACCACAGTTCATCTCCAGACATTAACTATAGTTGTTTACAAAGGAGCATCATTCTGATTGGTTGGAGCCTAGATGCCCAGTTGTTTGCTAAATATTTTGAATACTGTGTGCATCTGTATTCATCCAGGACATCGCCACAATAATCAGGGTGCTTACTGTTGAACCCTCTTGGTAGAATTAAGCTCTGTCAGAGAGGAACCTGTTATGTGGTTCTCATTCTTAGAGCCCAGTGTCTCTCACACAGGATCGTGCCCATAGTAGTTGTTTAGTAAACATTTGTAGAATCAGTAAATGAGGCTGAACACCTTTATACCTTCACTAGGA
The DNA here is from genome assembly GCF_000147115.1 of Myotis lucifugus. Taxonomy (NCBI): domain Eukaryota; kingdom Metazoa; phylum Chordata; class Mammalia; order Chiroptera; family Vespertilionidae; genus Myotis; species Myotis lucifugus. The sequence continues at coordinate 5,120,370 of NW_005871092.1, forward strand.
GATCCTGGTCACTCACAGGGAACACATCACTCATCTATTTTAAAAGAATGCTTTTGCAAACAAAAGAAATGGAACAGCCTGGCCAATGTGGCTCGGGGGTTGAACATCAAGAGGTCACTGGTTCGATATGATTCCCAGTCAGGGCATATGCCGAGCTTACAGGCTCTATGCCCAGTAGGAGGCATTTAGGAGGCAGCTGATCAGTGATTCTCTCTCATCCTTGATGTTTCTATCTCTCTCTCTCTCCCTCTCCCTTCCTCTCTGAAATCAACAAAAATACATTTAAGAACAAAGAAATGGAACAGACTTCTCACACAAGGAAAGAAGTCGTAGGTGGGAGTCAATAAAAAGGTAACAGTCCCAAGTGAAGGAGGCCCAGGAAAAACTTTAAAGTAACACAACTCTAAGTAAAGGATGGTGGGTAAAAAGGAATTTACCTCGCTGCTCATCTTGGCAACCTGCAGGGAGTGCAGAAGCCTAGAGTCCGTAGTTCCCATGGCTTTGCCTTTGCTTTTTTCATATTCTTCTTTGTATTTAATCTTGAGAGAAAGAAGAAAGTCTACCGTGAGGGAGAGAGAAACTTTGCCATATCAGAGGTTCTGGTTTTAACAAGTGCAAGGGGAATAATTCTGCAAAAACACCTCCCAGTCTTTCGCACCCAGAAGATTAAAAGATTGTGATGTTTGCCACGTTAACAGTCATTATTTTTTTCTGCAGGACCACTGACATTTTATGGAAACCATTTCTTATGCATTTCTGAGTTAATGAGAGAAAAACCTACATTGCTAGCAAGCTCTCCGGAGGCTTTGGCGGCCAGCAGAGACATGGCGTCCAGCTTCATTTCAAATCCTTTCCCCTTGGACTTTTCCCAGCCTTCTTTGTACTTAATCTGACAAACAAAGACACAGGTGAATTAAGAGTCCCTATACATATTCCTGCCAAAAGTTGAAGAAAAAAACAAATAGCGAAGGTGGCATCTTCATCTGTCCACAAACAAGAATCTTGGTGTTATTATCAAAAGGATCATAGCAATTATTACGACAGTTCATTGATTCCTTAACTGCAGAGCCATGCAGGGCAACGGTAATGGGTAGGACAAAGAGAAGACCCATATGTTCATCCTAGGTCTGGTGTTTCCTGATCATGTGACCTTGGGTAAATTACCTTTTTATGCCTTAGTTTATCATTTGCAAAAAGAATACCCTATTATCTGTCTCAGGATTGATGTGAGAATAAATTGGATGTAGTATATGAAAACAGATCCTAAGCTGGTAAAGTGCAACATAGATCTAAGGTGTTGATATTGGTGTTGCCATGGTAACAGCGCCTATTGTTTTCTGGTCCTTTCCTATGTGTCTTCTACTCATCAACTCTAAGTCTTTGCATTGGGCTTGTGAGGCTGAGACATTAAAACCTCATGTAGGGACATGGGTTGAAAGTGGCAATGCCAACATCTGACCTGGGTCTATCTGATACCAAAGCCCATGCCGCTATGTCCCTACAATAAATACCTCCTGGGGGTATGACAGTTTAATAACTCCATTGCTTCTCCCAGTGCCCAGCACAGAATACACATCAACAAATATTAGTTCCTTTTCCTTTTCTTCTTTTGCCCCACAAATCCTCTCTAGAATGAGAAGCCTAATCACAGCCCATTTGGAACTCCAGGGAGAATCTGGTAATTAACATCGATCTTTAACTTAAAGTTTCTCCACACAGCAAAGCTCCAGCATGAAGTCACCCAGATGATGATGATGATGATGATGATGATGGCATGTGCGTGTTCATGCACATATTGCACACATGCTCATATTGTGAGAATAAAATTGCTAAGATTAATTTACCCCCAGTGAACTACCACGGGCCATGAGACAGCAAGATTCAAAATTATAACATGGTGGGTGCCATGAATGACCCCATCTCATGAGAAGAATAATCATGGCTCGTTGGGACTGGTATCATCATGCTCACTGTGCACATAACCTCCACCACACTCTCCCCATGCTGCCTGCTTACCTCGCTAAAGAGCTCGGCGTTGGATTTGGCCTTCGCCAGTTGAGGTACATCCTGGGGCAATGTGTAATTCAACTTGTTTTTCTCATAGTCAGCACGGTAATTCACCTATTGGGTTTCAAGTAAACGCACAGGGTAAATGCAAGGTGTTTGGATGGGCAGAAGAACACTCTCTTTTCTACTTTCCCTTTAGACTCATAGCTGAGAAGGAGTTTCTGGAAAAGGCACTTGACCAGGAAGCCTACAATTCTGTGAATGTTTTAAATGAACAGATTGAAGATGCCCAGTGAAAAGTAAAACAACTCAGAGGCACTCAGAGTCATGAGCTTGCAAAGGCTTTCCCTGTGGCCACCTCAGCAGCTCTCCTTTGAAGAACTTGTGAGGGGATGGAGCTTAGTTTATTATCTCACTGCCGTGCAGAACTTCTTGCAATATGCATGGTGGATACTCAAAGAGTAATTATCAAATGTCTGCCCACATTGAAGAAAAGCAATCTTAAATCTCCAAGAAAGAGCCACCCAGACATTATGTGATTCCCAGTGGAAGAATACAGCATCATCTGAGACGCAGTCTTACCCAAAATTAAACCTGAACCTAATCGAGTCTATAGACCCAACCACTATTTCATAGGACAAGTGGAGGCTGGAGGAACATGTGAAAGCCGCAGTGGGATGCAGTTGGCAAATCTCAGACTGTGGGAAATGGTACAGGATAAACAATCCAGTCTCTTCAACAGACAACTTGCGAGAAAAGAAGACATTTTTTTAAAAACTTAAAAGATGAAAAGTCTTAAAGACATATCAACCAATCACAAAATGTGGACCTTATTTGACTCTAATTCAAACAAACTATAAAAAAGTATAACCTTATAAGACAACTGGAATGTTGAATACTAATTAACATTAGTTATATTAAGAATTATTAATTTTTGGGTGTGATATATAAAAATGCATAAATATGTTTTAATTTTTTCATCTTTTAAAGATTCATGCTAAAATATTTATAGAGTAAATAATATGATACATGAGATATTTTTCAAAATAACATGGGCGGGGAAGGGAGTGGATGGGCATAACGATAAAGCAAGACTGGCCATGAGGTGATGGTGAAGCTGGGTGATGGGCCATGGGGATTCTTTACACTATTCTTTTTACTTCTGAATGTATTTGAATTTTTCAAGGGGGGGTCATTTCATAGCTGTAATAAGACAAATGTCACCATTCATGAAAGTCACATCCTTGGGAGCCCGATATCCAAAGGCCACCCGGCAATCACAAGTCACCCACATCCGGCTGGGCATGCCGGGTCACTTACATGACTCAGTTGCTGGGCGTTGATTTTGGCTTGAACAATCTGAGGGGTGTTGGTCACAGAGCTGTACTTCAACTTGTCGATGCTTTGCCTGTAGTTGACCTGGGCACAAAGAGGCACAGGAAGATGTCACTCGCACTCGTCTCTAAGACCTGCTTAGCCCCGTCTGCCTAAGCCCAACCGAGCTGTGATTCTCAAATGACTAGAAAGAGAACCAAAGATTCCAACTGGAGACAACAAACAATCCGAGCCCACCTGAGCCTTTCCAGGTACAGACTCCACGTTGGCCCTTAGTCAGCTGGGCTCTGGCTTTGATCACCCACCCCACTCATAGTCATCATGCCTCTGTTGTTTTTTTGTTTGTTAATCCTCACCCGAGGATACTTTTCCATTGATTTTTAGAGAAAGTGGAAGGGACGGGGAGACAGAGAGAGAGAAATATCCACGTGAGAGAGACACATCGATTGATTGCCTCCCCCACATGCCCCAACCAGGGCCAGGAATTGAGCCTGTAACCAAGATACTTGCCCTTGACCAGAATTGAACCTGTGACCTTCAGTCTGCAGGCTGACACTCTATCCACTGAGCAAAACTGGCTAGGGTATGCCTCTGTTTTATTGCCTAAAGCCCAGGAACCCACCCAACACCCGACACACTGTTACAGCTTCTTCAGGCCTAAATTCAAGAAGAAAAGTTTTTGCACTTTCTGAGTTTGGGACATGGGGTATGGAGGGAAAACTAGGAAATATAAACTCATTTCAATGTCACCTATTAATGAGATTAGAGTACAGTGGCTTCCTGATGCATTAATTCAGAGGGAAAAATTATCATCTCATAATGAAGTATCTAATAGAATTCAGAATTATGCACGATAAAAGGTCACAAAAACTATATTTATAGAATGGCATATTCCTTCCTGATAACTCTGCATTGAGTACATGGCAGAGCACAGTTGCTTTCCTCTGCAGGACATAACTGACAGTCTCCGTGATTAACCACATCTTCGCCACCTCACAGATACCTGGCCATTGCTTCAGCTTTCTCTCTGAAGGGGCTCTTTGCTGAGCATAGTCTCATTGTAATGCTGTTAGTGTTTATAAAACCCATCTGAAGGGAACCCTCTAATCAAGGGCTGTGCTTGTTTAATTTCATAGCTATCTGAGCACCTTTACAACTACCAGACAGAAAGAGAGGCCACAGATGTTCTTGTAACGGATCCCCCAAACTTCCTGAACACCAACGCCCCTACATTAGGGTGTAAACTCAAAATCACAGGGAGCCAAGAAAGGAGGAGGAAGGTGATGACAGAGAGCAGCTACCACTCAGTCCCACCCAAGCACTGCCATGCAGGAACCAGGGCCACAGGTCCCTGAGTTTTCCAACTTAAAAAAAAAGAATATATAAATTTGTACTCTCTTACATAAATTTCTATATATTGGTCCAATTTTTTTTAAAACACTCTGTGGCCAAATACAACATCTCAGCAGCCTGGATGTGGCTCGTGGGCTCCAGTTTTTAACTTACCTCTGCTTATTTCTAATCCAGTCTAATTCCATTATTTCCCTAGGTGAGCTGGCTATATTTCAGGTGCTTGGTTTGAGTCAGCCTTATACAGATGAATGTCATAGCAAGTCATGTTATAACGGGAGTACACGTTGTAGGAATCTACCTTGGTTTGCTTGTGCTATTACCCATGATTTCTATAATTCAACTGTAAGAGCACAGACTCGAATTTTAATGAAATGCTCTCGATCCTCACATTCCCCAGGTAATGTATGCAGCCAAAAACAAAAAGAAGTCGTTTTGGTAGTCAAGTTTAACCTTGGGTTTCATTAAGGTGAAGTGAGCAAGTCAACCCAACCAAGTTTCCTCAGAAAAAGAGAAGCAAAGTTTAAGTCCTTTATATTTCTCTACCGTCCATCCCTTGCTTTATTACATGTTAGAAAGCCCCTTTCATCCATTAAACTACCATTAGCCAATGATTATCTTCCATTGTCCTGCAAACTGTGTCAGACACTAGAGATACCAACCACAGCCAACACTGCTCCTACTCTGAGCAAAAGACAGAGTGACATAAAGACCTACCTACCTATAGCAAAACCCAAGTCAACTACTGATCCCAAAGGAATGTGCAGGAAAGTAGCACTGACCATTTACTAAATATATGTTGAATTATTTGTTAAGTTATTGACTGATTTATGATAACCTTTGCTGACAAGTAACTGTGATACCAACTCAATTCTAAACCACCTTAAGTACTTTTTAAGATAGGACATGACTTTTGTCTTTTTTCTTCGTACTTTTCTGTATTTTCTAAATTTTCTGTAATAAAGATATAGTAACCTCTTATAAGTAAAAAACAATAAATTTAATTACTTATGCATATTTTATTTTGTGCCAGCCAAATTATAAACAAAATCACTGATTTAATAATTGAGTTATATATTATTCCACACATATATTTCCCAAGTGCTTCTCAGAAAAAAATTGAGTTACCATTACCACTTTCTCACAACTTACAGCCACTTTATCTTATTTCCTCCAGTCCTTAAACATAGCACACTCCTAAACTTTAAAAAAAAAAAAAGGTCATCATTGCTAAGAACAATTACTGAATGTGCCCAGCAGTGGACACAGTCCGCCAAATTCCAACAGGAGAAATTCAACCTCAGGTTATTTTCAAGACAAAACTAGAGTTGTCCTCACCTTATATTGAAAAGCTAAAAGTTCCCTTAGCCCTGGCCAGGTAGCTCAGTTGGTTAGCACATCATTCTGATATGCCAACGTTGTGGGTTTGATCAGGGCACAAATGTATGTCTGTCTGTTTCTCTCTCTCTCTCTCTCTCTCTCTCTCTCTCTCTCTCTCTCTCTCCTTCCCCTCTCTCTCTCTCAAATAAATAAAATAAAATAAGAACTAAGAGTTTCCAAACATGCATAAATGGACTTCCTAGTGAAAAGAGTGTCCCTTTCTCAATCCCTTCTTCCATTTCCTATGTATCTTGTTTCTTTCCATCTTGCTGCCTAAGAATCACTCCACAGGAAAGAAGCGACAAGAAAGAGCAGAGAGGGCTATTGGAAGAGGACTTACATCTTTCAAAGGAACCAGCTTCATGACTGTTTGATAGGAAGGAGTGAGAGTGGCTGGGTAGTTGTAGTCGACAACATCGTGTTTATAATCCTCTTTGTAGGCAATCTGAAACACAAAGAAAAGAACAAGAAAAGAGAAATTAGCCTCTACTTTTTTTTGTTTACCTTGTTTGAATGTCATAGGAAGTATTTTAAAAGGTAACCAGAGGGGGAAATAAAAAAGTAACCAGAAACAAAATTAATTCAGTTTCATCACCTCCAAGGAAAATTAAGTTATGCTCACGCTTTTGCCTTCAATTAATTTGAATTCTTCCTCTTAATTAATCCAAAATTCATTAACTTCCATCTGTAGCACGTTTATTTTATCTTATTAAATATGGAGCCCCTTGTAATTTTTGTTAATAAGAAGTATTTGCACATAAATATATAATGGAAGAGCTTCTTCCAGAAAATAAATGAAAAGTCAAGAGTCTTCAGAGTGCTTTCAATTTTTTTTTCCCTAAAGATCAAATTTGACATTCTTAAGCAGAGGACATTTGACATTTCTATGTTTTAATAATGAAATTGGTAAGATTTACAACTTGGCATTTGCAAACCTATGAACTGATTGACAAAGCCAAAGACAGATTAATAGATTTCAGGCTATGATGAAACAGGGACCTGATCTACTTTGAAGACCATGCCTTCAATGAACAGAAGGTCTCCAATGAACATCATGATGGAATAAATGAATGAACCAATCAACCAAGCACCCAACCAACCAACAAATTTCATAGCAGGAATTTCAAATAAAAATTATGCTCATCCATTTCTCTTTATCTCTTGGAAATTGAAAGTTTTTCTCACACTGGATCAATTACAATGGATCTGACTACTCTTCAAACCAAAGAAAGCTGAGATAAGTAAATTGAAGCTATTGATAAATGTCAAGGATTTTTACCTGGTTGTATCGGTTCATGTTTAGGAACTCTTATGGGTCAGCCTTTACACAACAGAAAACTGATTTTTCAAAAGGGAGGCTGAAAAGAATTGGCTGAATTCCTTATGCCCCACCTCTTTCCACTCCAACTGATCCCCAGGATCGCCAGGCCCCTCACACAAGGACTCACGTTGCTCGCCAGACTTCCAACTTTCATCGCATGGAGAGTCCGTCTGTCCATACCAACTCCTTCATAGTGGCCTCTCATGTGGTTCTGGTAGTTTTCTTTATATTTATTCTACAGGGGACCACAAAACTTTCAACAAAAGCATTCTCTTCCCAACGTGTTCAAAATTAACTACTCCTCTTAATGGACTAAATTGAAAATATAAATGATTAAAGACAACCCATTTAAGTAGTCAGTGTTTCACTGAATAACAAGACATACCTTTTAAAAAAATAATCAACTGAAGTTTCAAGCAAGGACAAGAAGTTAGAAAGGGGCAAGCACACAACAGGCAAAAAAACATAAAATCTGATGGGCACAGACAGCACAAAACATACCTGACTTTTAAAAAATATTTTCAAAAAATATTTTCAATTGTGTATATACCAGATCTTTTTCAATGTGCAAACCTACTGTGAGAGCAGGAGCTCTCCAATGGGCAAGCCCTGACTGTGTGTGAAGCCCCATGCTGGGGGATAGTACAATCACTGTAGGCGACTACCTCCATTTCTAAATAGATGAAGAATAAAACTTGAGCTCTGCCAAATTCTATGAACATTTCATCACAAATTGGTCACTACTACAACCAGGTGAAATAATATTGTGTCCCAAATGCAGCTTACCAAATAATGAGAACCAAAATGGGATGATAAGAAGCCATAAACAGGAAAATTTGGGTAGCATCTAATGAAGCCACATTAACATGACCTGCCCTGGGAGGCCATTGAGTTATTAGGCACTGAGAGTATTTAAACAGAATAAGGTTACTATATATCAAGACAGGATTCTACTTATCTCAGTTGATCTCACTCTATGAGGACAGGAATTATCATCATCCCCATTTTACAATGGGCAAAGTGGCTGGAGAGCTTAAACAATTTGCCCAAAGTTGGCCACTTGGCTAATTGTGAAACCATGTCTGTCAGCTCCAAAGCTGGTGCTCTTCCCCACTAATTTATGAAAAATAAATTCCTCACTGAGCTTTACAAAGTCCTGAGTGACTTTAAAATCTACGAGGATGCACAACTAAACAGAAGTAAAGTCACATAATCTGGTGTAGATTATGTTCCCCAGGATACAACTCCAGACCTTCTCTGAGAATTTCCAAATTTGCAAATGCCACTCCGGCATATAGCTGCTTATCTGTAATCGGGGGAAATAACATCTGGCTCCCCAGGTGACTGCAGGTCAAAAGAGAGCAGGTATTAACACCTTGCTGACCTGTTAGGAGATAACTCGTGTCTGTATTTACATTAAGTGATTTTAAGCTTTCAGAGTTTTAAAATGACTTAAATTAATGTAAATGCAGACACGAGTTATCTCCTGACCAGTCAGCCAGGTGTTAAGTTAAGAAGCACAAATTTGCATTGGGAGAGGATGTTGCATGCTCTGCTCACCAGCATTCGCCTCTAGGTACCGGATAGTGCCATACAGGAAGGATGCGAGAGGACAGGCAGGCACTGCCCTGAGCACTCAAGGTCAAGTGTGCATCGGGAGGTGTAAAAGAATTTAACACTACATCGACCAGTCCCAGCAATCTTAATCAGACCTGTTAGGTATCTGTGCTTAAAAGGCCATGCTTTTCCAAGACACATAAATACATTCACATAGACTGTCTCTTAGGAGACCCAGAAATGCTTAGGCATTAAAAACTCACATCACTGGTGAATTTTGAGATCTTGCTCACGTTCCTGAATTGAGGTGTTTCACAGTAGTTGATACTGTGACCTTTACTACTTTCGTGATCCTTCTTATACTCCACCTTAGAAACCAAAACACCACTTGCAGAATAGAACCAAACCCGAAGTCACTCTTGAATATGTCCCAGGACTTTACCAGGATATTTTTAGAAAACTTTCAGCCCAAGATTTAAAAATACCAGGCCCAGCATACTCTTAAGTTAATAGTACAGATTTTCCTTTCAATGAATAAATAAGTGACAATCAATTTGGTTCTAAACATTAAAAATATACAATCTCTTTCAAGAATAAATACTATAAGATTTCATACCACTTAAAAATGGCAGAACTGGTTTTAGGAATCAAGACAGTGGTTACTACTGGGGACACGTGTCTGCGGGGATAGACAGAGAGGGGGGTGTCTGGATTTTGGTTATGTTCTGTTTTTTGATCTGGGCACTAGTTATGCAGATGTGTCCACTAGTGAGAATCCTTCCTGTTACACTTGATATATGCACTTCTTTGTGTGCATGCATCAATAAAATATGACCTAAAAAGTTACTTTTCAAAGGCATAGAATAAATACGACCATAGATGCACAGAGTGTCTTCTCACTTTAAATGGGTTGGCTAGCTGAGCTCCCCTGGGTAGCTGGGTGTCAAATGTGAGGCTACAGTTATTTAATAGACTCCAGGTCACCGGAGGAAGAGCTGAGGGTGACTGCCGCTAATAGAGGCATGGCTGGTTTATCTCACTTGATAAACATAAGGGCAAAAAGAAACCGAAGGCAACCTTGCGACCTCTTACCAAAGGCAATACAGTTTGTTATTCTATTTTATTAAACACTAGAGCAGTGAGGGCGAACCTATGACACGCGCGTCAGAGGTAACACACGAACTCATTCTTTTGGTTGATTTTTCTTTGTTAAATGGCATTTAAATATATAAAATAAATATCAAAAATATAAATCTTTGTTTTACTATGGTTGCAAATATCAAAAAATTTCTATATGTGACACAGCACCAGAGTTAAGTTAGGGTTTTTCAAAATGCTGACACGCCGAGCTCAAAAGGTTCGCCATCACTGCACTAGAGGCTCGGTGCATGAAATTCGTGCACTCAGGAGGGTTCCTCAGCTTGGCCTGTGCCCTTTCGCAGTCCAGGAGCCCTTGGGGGATGTCCGACTGATGGCTTAGGCCTGCTGGCAGTCAGACATCCTTAAGGCTGCTGCGGAAGTGGGAGAGGCTCCCGCCACCGCCACTGTGCTCACCAGCCGTGAGCCCAGCTTCTGGCTGAGTGGCGCTCCCCCATGGGAGCACACTGACCACCAAGGGCAGCTCCTGTGTTGAGTATCTGCCCCCTGGTGGTCAGTGTGCGTCATAGCGGTCGTTCTGCCGTTTGGTTGATTTGCATATTAGCCTTTTATTATATAGGATAGGGTGGCAATACGCCTTCTAAGGTATGCAAGATGCTCACAATAGGATATAAAATAAAGATGTACAGCTAAATTCTAATTCTGAAACTGTATGTTCTTACATTCATGTACTTGTTTATAAAACATTCACATAGAAAAAGGTCAAAATGGTAACTGTTGTTCCTGGATGGCAGGACTATGCTGTCAGCCTTCTAGTTCCAGTTCTGTCCCTGAAAGTCTCTTTGAACCAGAACGAGACACTTTACTTTTCCAGGCCTGTGACAAAGGAAGGGCCTGCAGGCTGTAAAGGTCCCACCCAGATCTAATGCCCTGTGACCAGGCGTGGCTCAGTGGTTGAGCATTGACCTATGAACCAGGAGGTCATGCTTCACTTCTCGGTCAGGGTACATGCCCAAGTTGCAGATACCAATTAGTGATTATCTCTCATCATTGATGTTTCTCTTTCTTTCTCTCCCTCTCCCTTCCTCTCTGAGATCAATAAAATATTTTAAAAAGAAAAAAAAAAGAGCAAGGTTCAGCAAACATTCACATAGCATTCTTCCCTTTTATGACCTGTTGCCAACTCAAATGCCTTTAAGGTCCAGATAGGTAATGCAAATGAGACTCTGGGGCTTGAAAAGGACATGGACAACTAGAGGGGAGATTTCCTTGCCGAAGAGTCCTAACAGTTCTAAATATCTTAATCACTGGGTAGGACCAACAAAACATACCCTCTGGCAGCCAGTTCAGCCTCTAAGATAAAGGTGACTCATGTAGTACCCACAATTTTCTTGGGAATTTGACTACAATGATGAGAGAATTGGGAGAGGTTCAAGTTCAAGCCACTTCCTGTCTGTTGATTCCCACTCTATAAGGATGACGCATATTTCTAAAGGTTAGCTCACCTGATATTCTGGCAACTAGAAATCTATTGCCTGGAAGCTCTGAATAGCTCAGCCCTGTAAGAATTCAGGGAGAAGCTTTCGAGCCATCAGAAGTTAAATTTGTTCTTTAATGAATTGGTTTTGTTCTGGGCTCGCCTGTGAATTGCTTTCACTGCACATTTGCTCTTTGGGAACTGGGAGCCCAGGTGTAGTGCATGTGGCTTTACATGGAATTTGCCCTTTCACTGCCTTTATGGGGGTTAAAGGAAGTGACAGCAAGCAGTAGCGACTGTCCCCCATACACACCTCGCTCACAAGCTTGTTCACGCTCTGAGCCCGCTTCAGAACCAGGTTGTCCTGGGCCGGGAGGGAGTGGTAATGAGCAGCACCTTTCATCCTGTTGAAGTCCTGCCTGTATTTTATCTGAAAGACACACACAAAGAGGGTCCAGAGTTGCTGTCTGCATGCTCCATGGCAGAACTTACCCTCAAATTACTCCACACTTAATGTCAACATTCACTTCACAGAATTTCCTGAAGGACAAATATCATGTGGGGTTTTTTTTCTCCATATAACCCACATACCACTCAGTCCCTTTCGTATTAAAATGTTATTGGCCCAGGTCACTTTTATTTGGTGCACTGTCAGTACATCTTTATGCAGCAGTTCTCAACCTGTGGGTCGCGACCCCTTTGGCAGTCGCACGACCCTTTCACAGGGGTCGCCTAAGACTATCCTGCGTATCAGATATTTACATGACGATTCATAACAGTAGCAACATTACAGTTATGAAGTAGCAACGAAAATAATTTTATGGTTGGGTCACAACGTGAGGAACTGTATTTAAAGGGCCAGAAGGTTGAGAACCACTGTCTTTATGCAAAGTGGCTCATTTTCACACCTTAGAAATACTCTATAAATTTTCTGTCTATGCAATGTAATTGTCAACTGAAATAAACAGGATCACATTTGTAAATAAGGTGAATAAGAAAAAAACAAGAATTTCACTACAACAAAGTTACTGGCCCTTTTCACACTTCGCACTCTAATTCTGCATAAAAAAAGGTGTAGTCCCAAACCCGGTCTGCCATAGGTTTCAACATCATTTCTCATCTTGTCTGCTGAGGAGGGGCAGAGAGATGAATGTGTCTTTCTATTTCCCCTCGGGGTCCAAGTGTATTGCTCTGGGTAAACAGGTTTAATAACTGAATAGTAACAGAGTAATTGAGAAGGGCAAAGGGCTGTGAACTGAATGCCTGTCTTCCAATTATAGACCAAGTTCAAGTTGGTGTCTTAGTTCTACACAGTGTGTGTGTTACTTTACCAAGTTTAATTATAGCCTGTCTCTCAAGGACCGGCAGCTGGCCAATCTTCTGCAAATAAAAATCATTTTATCACCTGGGTTACACCCAGTCTGATAATCATATGACTTTTCTAATCAGCTATCAAAAGTGCTTGATTGGGGGCGAGGGCATGAGTCGGGGGGGGTAATGGGGGGATAAGGACACATTATGTAATGCCTTAATCAATAAAGAAATTAAAAGTGGAAAAAAAAAGATTGAAAGAAACAAATCTACTAATCTCAAATCAGAAATTCTTGCATTTGTGTGCCCCTGGCCAACTTGGGAGAAAAATGAGTATTCTACATTGTCTTAGGAAGAACCATTTCTTTAAATAAAAAGGAAATTTTGAAAAAAATAGATTTTCTTAAAAAAATACCACACTCCAGGGAATAAGATAAAATAATGACTACAAATAAATAATTCTTAAAAATAAAGTATTAAAAAAATGCTCGATTTCCAGATGGGTTATTTTGCAGAGTGTCCTAGCCCCAGCGTACCTGCCTGGGCCAGCATTTGCACTGGCTTCAGCTGACCTACAGTGAGATATGCCATTTTGTTCATATCAATCTCTTTTGAAGCAGATACATGGGACCAAACAGTCTGAACAAAAGCAGTGGAAGCCAGAAATCTGGATAGAAACTGAGGGCTAGCATTCTACTTTGGCTCGGCTCTAATAAATGTATCCGTGTGTAGGTTTCAGCAAGCACCGCCTTCAGTCTCACTTCTCTGCTTCTGTGGACCTGCGGGTCTTCCCAATGTGGTACTTACGTCACTAGCGAGTGTGTGGGCTTTCTTGGCGTTCTGATAAGCTGGGGTGATCATGGCGGGGAAGCTGCCCTTCCCTCGGTGCTCCTCATAGTCCTCCAAGTAACCCTGCTGAGTTGATCAAAACCTTCCATCAGTAACATTCCCCTCCCTGCACGGGTGGGAAGTGAGCAATGATCTTTCCTAGAGCCTGTTCCCCCTGAGGCCCGTCCACATTGGACATTCCAGTGATCTCCCCAGGAGTGGTGCCACGTGGGGGTTAAGGCAGCAGACGGTGGAGTCAGCGCCACTTCCTGGGGCCCAGTACCCATTCAGCACTAAGTAAACGGTGGCTATTCTCATTATCATCATAGTCATTTTCGCCAGATAAATCATGACACTCTCGCAGCCTCCCAGACCCATGGATAATGGAGAATTCCTTTCTGAGTGGATGCCAGGAAAACCCTCCTGTCTTCTAGTCGTCCTGAATGCTACCTTTCTCAGGCCCATATTTAGAACAAAATCATTTTCACCAGATACAGATTTTTTAAAAGTTGTCCTGAGCCTTCTTAACAACATATTTAAAACATGAAATAAAAAAAAAAGTATTTCCACTGAGTTTAAAGCACTCGGAGACCATTTAACTAACTTATTATGGAATTTCATAAAATGGCCTTTTTAATTCAAAACGAAGTATTTTTGCTCAGGCAGACATTTGCAATGGAGTCACAAACTATCTTCACATGATTGTATCCGCACATGGGCAACCTGTTTCTCTGAAGAAGAGAAATAAGTGATTTGTTATCTTTTATAAATTGTGTTGAATGAGTCATTTATGTTGTAGAGTCTACCTACTGCCAACATTTCACACAACTGCCCAATTAAGAAAAAAATATTAACTAAGCTCATTGAATGTACTCTTCCAGTACACACGATTGGTCTTCCAATGTTCTTTACTTACAACTGTGAAAAAAATAATGTTTTCTTTCTCCCCTGTGACATCTGTCTAGTACCAGAAAACAGACAGGGATGTGCAAATAAAAAGTAGCTTGTAATTGACACCTCAACCTTTTTACAGCCTCAACCTTTTTACAGCCTATCAAGTATAGTTCATTTAAGAAGTAAAACTGGGAAAAAGGTTTGCATTCTCTGGAATGTTGCTTTATCCAGCAACTCAGGTAAGAAACTCCACTTGCTAAGAAAATGAGCCCTGCTGCTCAGTGAATTGCTAAATATTTTTCAAGACATGTATTTAGATCCCCTTTGTGTTTATTCAATAGTGGATTAAAAGTAGCCAGTCCTGCCCTGGCCGGTGTGGCTCAGTTGGTTGGGTATCATCCCATGCACCAAAAGGTTGCTGGTTCAATTCACAGTCAGGGCACATGCCTGGGTTGTAGGCTCGATCCCTGGTAGGGGGCATGCAGGAGGCAGCCGATCACATCGATGTTTCTCTCTCTCTCCCTCTCCCTTCCTCTCTCTCTCAAAATAAATTAAAAAAAAATTTTTAAGTAGCCAGTCTTAGTCCATGAGACCGTTCTTCAGGGAATAGATGAGAATGCTGTATTCTTGGCAAACCACCATCTTGATATAGGTCCTTTATTTAAAAAAAGGGGGGGGGGCGGAATGCTTGGAATCTGTTTTCCTAAGTGGTTCAAGATGACCCCCATGAAATTGCTTGCCCGCGACTTTCTGGCTTGGAAAGTCCACCTTTAATCAATAGGGCAAAGATAAGCCACAGCCCAACCTCCAATGAAATGGCCATGGGCTGTGTCACAGGCTACATAACTGACCATCGCAAAGGGCCATTCTCCCAGAAAGTCCTTTTATCACATACCTGACCACACTGGTCCACATAGTCCCTCGTCAATGTGCCCTCGGCTGCCGTGGCTGAACTAGCCATTCCCTTCATTTCTCTTTGATATTGTTGATGGTACCTCACCTGTTTGAAGGGAAAGGAAAACCCGGTGAATTCTGCCTCCTATGCACAGAGGCCAGAAGTGTAAAGCTAAATGGCCGTGGAGTGTTCTTTTTATATTTGGGTCCTGGGAGTGTGCTTGGACATAAAGTGCCAGATTGTAGTGAAATTGATTAACAACCATGAAGAAAAGCTACTTCTTGGATCCACAGCACATGAACAGGAGATAAGAAGTTGGACTTGTCAGGCCCAGGTAACTTCCTGTTTCCTCCCCTAACAGGACACCATTGCTGGGGACACTCACATCACTCGCCAGCTCATTGGCCCTTTTGGCTATCTGATAAGCAGGTGTGATCATAGCAGGAAAGCTGCCTTTGCCTCTCTGCTGTTCATAGTCCTCAGTGTAGACCACCTGGAAAATGAAAACAAACTTTGAATCGCATGTCACCATCCTGCTATCTACCAGGCAATTGGGTGGGAAATCTTGCTAAGGGCTCCTGGAACACCCTGCAATCCCCTATTCACAGCTGTTAGGTCACAGCTGTTATAGCTGGATGGACCCTGCACATCTTATTTACCTTCTTATTCCCAATACTTGGCACACTGCCTGGCACATGAAACTCAATGTAGAATTCAACACGTGTATGTGCAGCACCTGGTGTGGGCCAGGTGAGGGGCTGGGCAGAGGAATACGGCTTCTGCCTTTGAGGAGCCGCCAGTCAAGTCTGGGAGACAATAGAGGCTTCTCAACCCAAGACAAATAGAAGCCACTTGTTCAGCTGAACTTCAACTTGTGTTTAAGCTTCTGACTCAGAACAATAGTGAGTTCTTGGTCTTATCCTATGGAGCAACAAGACTATGAAAAGTGGTAGAAATGCTTTAGAAGTTGTGGTCTATAATTTTCAGTGACAAGGAGAGAATATAAAATGAATTCTTTCAGATTCATCAGATACATCTGATATGTCACTAATACTACCTCAAGTTTTCACTCTAAACATGAGTTTTCACAAGGTCTCTGTGAGCTCACTTATCTCATCCGACCCATACTTGACCTTAGGAAGTTCTCCCTGTTCCCTGTATAGGACTGACATGCCTCCCACATTCCCCCTCCCTCCTTCTCCAAGTAAGGAAAGAATGGGGAGTCATAAGTGAGAATCACTGAGTCTCCACCTTCATCATTTCTTACATCACTTTGAAGCTGTCCCCCAGCCCTGGCCCGTAGCAGCTCAGGAGTATCCGCCACTGTGGTGAACCTGGAGACTCGCTCATCGTGCCCTCTCTTGTATTCCACCTGAGGAGACAGCATAGGGTCAAGGTCACACTCACTGGCCTTTGTGAAAACCTCTCCTTGGAGCTCTCCAGAAGTTACACCTTGGGGCTACTGTGAACACACACCTGGGGCGAGTCTCCACTTCAAAAAGCAATGAGGCTAACAGGAAAAGTCTAAGAGAGTACCAGGCACTGCTAAACATTAACAAATGCTAACTCACTTCATCGCCCTATTTTGCGTAAAAGTAGCTGAGACATAGAGAGGTTAAGTAATTTGCTCACAGCCAGCGAGAGAGCCAGGATTCAAATTCTAAAGTCTTAACTAGCAAGCTATGCTGTTCTTCAGGAGGGTCTGCTATCTGCTTAATAAGAACCAGTGTCCTTCAGGCTAAAGTGACCTCAAGAACTTATTTGGTCCAGTTTTGGGGTGAGACGCATGGTCTTCTCTCCATTTGATGGATGCGGCCCAATCATGGCACAGAGGATAACTGATAGGGGAGAGACAAGAACACAGTTTTCTCCACATAACACCACACTAATGGTGCCTTCTGTCCAAAAGCACTGTCTCATTGAATTTTATCTGACTCCTGGGGGTACACTAATAACAAAAATTAGCATAATTAATAGTTACTAAGCACGAACACACTCACTTGGCTAGCCAGCTGGCTGGCTCTCTTGGCCCTTTGATAAGCAGGCGTGATCATGGCTGGGAAGCTCCCCTTACCCCGCTGTTGCTCATAGTCTTCTGTGTACTCCTGCTGGTCAGAACCAAGGTCAGCATGAGAACCTACTATATGATTTCGGGTGAGATCTAATAAAATAGCAATAGCAAGCATCATCAGAACGAATGCCACTGGATGTATAAGATACCTGGAAAATAATTCAGCCACCTGGAATGAATCCAAAAATGTTATTCACATTTTGGAAACTATTATTCACAAATGAATCACACCTTCAAATAATATTCCCCAGGCAAAAAAAAAAAAAACTCCCCCCTTCCATGTTGACATCATATTATGTGGAATCTGACACACCTCAATGAGTATTTCTTCGACTCAAAGGCATGTATGATAATAAATCCATTGATATGCAGGAGCCTTGCCTTAACTTGTCCACTAGAGATAGTTCTACAGCAAGCATGCCAAACTCAAAGGCTAACACGGGCCAAATAAACAAGGTTTAAGTTGATGTGGGCCGCAATAAAACAAAAGCTTCAATTTTCATAGAAACGTAGGTTTATTTTGATAGAGACATGCTGAATACGAAGGGCTGAAATAAACGAGTCATCGTTAACATAAAATAATAGAACATTTTAATAAAAATTAGTATTTTTTCTTGCACATTAACTTACCAGACACTGAATAACTGCACAAATTAATAAGTGTAACGCAAATAAAACTGTTTTTTTTGTTCTCCAAAAGCGAAATATTTCCTGTTGCGCACACCAAACAAGTCAGTACAAAACTAAAGATGTGGCAACTGGCTGCTAAAATATTCACTGCTAGTATTAGTGGAGAGAAATGGTGCACTTGCACGTAAGGTGCATGAGGGAAACGAATGCAACACGATTATAGTAATCAGTCATTAGCAAATGTTGTCATTCGTTATTAATAATTATGTATAACAGAATATTGTAAAAATTAAGTTACGAAATTTTTATTAAAGTGTTTCTTACATACCGTTATATTGGCTGGGCCGCAAGAATATTTGTTGTGGGCCGCATGTGGCCCGCGGGCCTGGAGTTTGACATGCTTATAACAGCATTGGGAGTACAATGTTAGTTACTTTTCCCTCCTTGCTTTTTTAGTATCTCTACTAATTAGTTTTCCTAATAAGACACAGAAACTTAGCAGTGTGTTTCTATTGTTTCCTTTCCATTTGCTAAAGGAAAAGTCACTTAAGACTAACCATATTTTCCGAAGTGATTTCTTCAAAGGGCAGGTACCCCGGGTGTGTGGGGAGGACGGGAAGGGATTCTGTGCAAATTGTTAAGGATTTCCACCATATGGGCTACCAATGCCTTTTTCACAGGAAAACCTGCGAAAGTGAGGACTCTCTTACAATGCTGGCTGTCAGAAACCTAAGCCGGGCCCTCAGGGCTGTTCCTTCTGGAGGCTCTAGGGAGAACCTGTTCCCTGGCCTTTACAGCTTCCAGAGGCTGCCAGCATTCCTTGGCTTCTGGCTCCAAGGGGCCTTGACCTCTGCTTCTGTTGTCACGTCACCTCTTCTCTGACTCCGACCCTCCTGCCTCCCTCCTTATAAGGACCCAATTGATTACCCTGCAGCCACCCTAATAATCCAGGTTAATCTTCCCATCTCAAAATCCTTAGGTTATTGACATCCGCAAAGTCCCTCTGGACATGTAACATACACACAGGTTCCAGTTATTAGGACATGGGGATCTTTGGGGGAGGGGCCAGTACTCCATCCACCACACTTTAAAATAAAGGAACATTCAAATGAATGGCTAAAATAATTTCTAAAGCCCTTACCTCACCAAGAGACTTTCGAGCCTCAACCATCCTTACGATTTCAGGGTCTGGCAGAGCTCCTGGGCACCAAGCATTCCCTTCCCCATATCCAGTCCAATAGGGTCTCTAAAAAGGAAACACACAAATGCATACAAACACCCGCCACGCGCATTTGGTAGGTAGGATTCCCCCTACCAACCCCACCCTCCCTGCAATGCTCACACACATTGTCAATATCAGAGAGAAGTTCTCTAAAAACTACACTCTCCTATTGGCATATGGCAGGTCTCAGCTAAGCAAAATGTTCATTTTTTTCAAACTAAAAATATAACCTAATGTCCTAAGCAATTGAACTTTCTGCGATTCACTTACATCATAGACGAGTTCTAAAGGTAACTGGACAGTTGGATTTACAAACTGTATAAGAGAAACCTAACTGAATTTGTCTAGCAGTAATAATGAGAATGCATTTCATTTGCACAGGGTATCATTCTTTTGTTTCCAAACCCATTTGTAACTCACCTCATTCACCAATGGTCGCCCATTAGATGTGGTTGCCCCATCCTTGGATTCCATGTCCCACTGAAACACTGATTTAAACCTTCCACCATCGTCTGGCTCATCAACCTACCAATGAAGATGTTGTCAGTAAGGTTTCCATCAGAAAAAAAGAAAAGAAATAATCTACAGCTGAATTTTGAGGATTTTCCTAAGTCTCAACTGCACAGCATCACTGCACCACAACACACTGTGCTGTCAGTCTCCTCGTGGTTTCAGCTGTTCCACCAGATGGGCAGCATGCATAGAGCACCTGCTGTGTGCAAAGCTCACCTCAGTGGTGCAATTACAAGGACTTAAAGTCTCCATGAGCTTATCACACAAGGAGAATTCAGGTTAAATGAACCTCAGAACACACTAGACTTTAGAGTAGCAATTCTTAACTTTGTGCAACAGTTACCCAGGGAGCTTGTAAAAATGCTGGTTCCCCAGATTCAAATAGGTGTTCTCTTATGTTTTATAATTTTACCTTTAGCATCTGGATCCATAACACATCTTTAGTTAATCTTTGTGTATAAATGTGAGGTAGGTATCAAGGTTCATTTTTTTCCATGCAAATATCCAATCCCTCCCTCACCATTTATTTAAAGATCATTCCTGCTACATGGAATTGCAGTGGTGCCTGTGTTGTAATTCGAGTGACCATATATGAGAAGTTCTATTTCCGGACCTTGGATTATATGCTACTGGTCTATTTGTTCTTATGCCATTACGACACTGAGTTAATTACTACTACTTTTGTTGTAAGTCTTGAAATCTGGTAACCTATGTCCTACAATTTTGTTTTTCATGATTTCTTGGCCATTCTAGAATTTCTGCATGTTCATATCAATTTTA
The DNA here is from genome assembly GCF_000147115.1 of Myotis lucifugus. NCBI lineage: Eukaryota > Metazoa > Chordata > Mammalia > Chiroptera > Vespertilionidae > Myotis > Myotis lucifugus. The sequence continues at coordinate 5,141,039 of NW_005871092.1, forward strand.
AAACTAGTTAATAAATTTCCATGAACAAAACCCAAGATTTGGGTATTGCATTAAATGTATAGATCAACTTGGGAGTATGAGATCTCAACAATATCTTTGTGACCATGAAATAGGCAAAGATTTCTTAAAGAGAACATAAAAAGGACTAGCCATAAAAAAAAAAAATCCGAAGGTTTTAGGTCTAAACCCAAATATCATAATTTATGAGGTTTAAAATAGGGCCCCCAAACCTGCAATATTAACAAGCTAAATTTTAAACCATTGATTTTAAAGATGAGAAAGGTCTGGGAAAAGAAGTGAACTCACTAAAAGTTTTCAGTGGGTTGTCAGAGCCAGATGTAGGGATTCTAGTTCCTCATCAAGGCACTTTCCATGATTGACTTTCCAGGCTTGTTAATGCAGCTCCAATATGTATATTTTTAAATATATAAATTGAGAGGTTTTACATGCTTTTCCCCTTGCAGTTAAGAAGCTGCCATGAACACTACATAACGAAGGCAGCGTTTCTTATGCATTGTAGGATATTCAGCAGCATAGCTGATCTCTGTCCACCAGATGTCCCCCTCCTAGTTGTGATCATCAAAAATGACATCATCAAATGTCCCCTGGAGAGCCACTGACTTAAGGAATCATAATCACATCTTTGCGGTCCCCCTCCCACAGCACAAATCCCACACTGAGGAGTGTCTGTCCCCAGAGACCTTCCAGAAGATTCAGGATTATTGTGAGGAAGCAGGAAGAAGTGTGTGTGTGTGTGTGTGGGGGGAAGCCTACATATTACTAGTGGGGTAAGGAAGCTCTAAGAGCTAACGTTCACTCTCTGGATAGAAAAGAACCTAGATGTTTCATTCTTCTACAACATCTACCAAACAGGGAATTCTGCCTTAGTAATTACTTACTTATTTTTAAAATAATCAGGTAGGTGCCCTTAGACCTCAAGAGATCAAAACAAAATCCTGAAAGAATTAGCCTTCTCGGTAATCTAAGATTGCTTGTGACTTCTTAAGGCTCGTGACTCCTCAGAAACCAATGATAAATGGACAACAATCTGAGCCTCCGTTCCCTCACCAGTAGAATAGAATAACAACAGCATTTAATTTATTGGACTACAATGTACATTAAATGAATTAAGCAAAAAATGTACAGTAAATGCTATATAAGCTTGTTAAAAAAGAACTCGAAATTAGTGCAAAGTACTTAGCAAAATAGGCAATCTTGACGGTATATATAGCGAGCCACGCGATAAGGCTAAGGCTGATCTAATACACATTTTTTTGAGAAGAGTATGGCCTGAGCAGTCAGGAGTCAGTAGGAAATGAGGTAACCTTAGAAAGGAATATTTCTAGAGCACCTTCCATCCAATGTCTAATTTTCTAATTTTAGAAAGCTATTAGCTCCACCCCAAAGATCTTCTTGTGGGGCATGGGGAGGTTGGGGGGAGAAGTTAAATGATTCATCATTTTAATAAATTCAAGTGTTCAATCAACAGCTGGTTATCTGACAAAACTCCACTGTTGGTTTTTTCAAAAGAGGCTGATTGATCAACGCAGCCTCCTTGTCCACCCAAATATCACTTCTAAATAAAAATATCTTTGACCTACTGCTACCCCAAGGGGAAAGAGAGGCTGCAAATAATCTTAAGCACTACTGAATTAGGAGAGATTTGAAATGGTCGTACTAGAGCAGGGGTCCTCAAACTTTTTAAACAGGGGGCCAGTTCACTGTCCCTCAGACCGTTGGAGGGCCGGACCATAGTTTAAAAGAAAACTGTGAACAAATTCCTATGCACACTGCACATATCTTATTTTGAAGTAAAAAAACAAAACGGGAACAAATACAATATTTGTATTTGCATGTGGCCCGCGGGCCGTAGTTTGAGGACCCCTGTACTAGAGGTTTTTAATTTATCTATACCAAAAGAATTATGGGGTAAACAAAGGAAAGGCTTTTGTAACATTTTCTAACTATAAAAACGTTGTTTTATGTATCAGGCTCCTAGTATATACAGGGCCTATTGTATAAACTGTCATCAATGTGTCCAAAGCTGGCAGACCAGAGAGATTACTCTGGATACCAGCACCTCAGATATTCAAGCACGATTATCCTGGGCCCCTATACTGTGATAGGACCAATAGCAACATTTGTCACTTACATGCGTGTGTATGTGGAGAAAATGGGCAAGTTCACATTTAGATACATACTTGAAAACTTAATAGGCGTCTGAGCTAAGAAACTTTCTTTAAAGGCTGTTTTGAAATTCAAAAGTAAGTAACTTACCCCATGGAGGTCTCCTGGAGACTTCCTCCTGTTTACATTTAATGGAGTCTGGTAGACACTCGTGAAAGTGTTGATCTTGGGGTTGTGACTACAAAAAACAGGTGTAAAGCCAAATTAGAAATGTACTTTCTCCAAGATGACTGAGTGACTTATCTCAAAGGCACAGTTGTTTTTAAAAATTAATAAATAGAAAACTTGATAATTCATGATTTTCCAGACAATAAATAAATAAAATAAATTCAATATATGTAACTTAAAGACCAAATGTAACTGGAAATAATCACTTAAAAACTTTCTGGACAAAAACTTTCTGGACAAATACAAAAGGATTCCGAAATTATTTAAAAGAAAAACTGTTAAAGTTCTATATATTGTTTTGGACAATATTTAATAGTTTGACATGGGGTGATAGCGGGTAGATTTTATCTTTTACTTATAAGAAGAAATATGAAACTTTCAACTTTTTATTTACTGCAAAAAGTCCTGCCTTAAGTCTCATCAGTGATTGTAAGGAAAAACCTTTGAGAAGACATTTCTTGGATTTACCCCTGGGGTGCGTGATTTTGAATCTCTGATTGGCTGTTTGTTAAAAACTAAATAAACAAAACTCAAGAGGTGCTGGGGAGGGCCATCGAACACTTACGCATGACAGTATGGCTTTTTCTGGTGACTCACAAAGTTATTAACCGACAGCATCATCTTGCAAACTTCACAGTGAAAACACGCTTTATGCCATATCTAGAAATCATATAGAAAAGATTTACCAAAATTGCCTTTTTTTTTTTCAGACTCAGGATTCTTACATATTTCAGGGTTAGGAAAAAAAGGAGCTTTAGGCATAAAATGGTGATTTAAAAACACACAGCTACAGTATGTTATATAAATGAGTGACTTTTTTGAGACAATATAGAAGACATAGCTAGAACTGGGTAGAACTGCGAAAGGGTGAGATACATCTTTTGTGGGTGGTTCAAAAGAATCCACATGTCCCTACGTGAGAAGATAAATTTCCCACGTTTGTGATTCTTCCCAAAGGCCAAGCAACGTCTACTGACCTGATCTAGGCAGCTGATCTTCTCGGCGGGGTACACTCCATAGCCACATCTAGAGCAAGCCTGCACATTCATCCTGACTTCCCAGGGGAGGCGACAGGGGCAGGTGACAGGCAAGGAGTCCAAGGAGAAGCCTCAGTCTAGTCGTTCAAGTCTCGCAAATCCCGACCACTATTCAACTCTGGGCCACCTTGATTGTTCAGAACCCAGCTTCCACTTTCCTTTGCTGACCTTCGAGTTCGAAGTCAGCAGCTGGATGGCTTTTAAAGCTGCCACTTACTCAGGGGGCTATTTTGGCCACGCGCTCAACACGCATGCGTCTGGGAAACGAGGTAGAGGTATTTCTAGCTGACATGCTTCTCTAAATAGAAAAGTGAACTCACAGGAGCATCATGTTTGTGTGGATGGCCAAGTCCTGGGGTATGAGTAGGCAGCATGGAGTCGTTTCTCACTAGCTGTGATCATAGCCCAAGAAAAGAACCCCAGGGAAAACGACACACCCTCCCCCAGCGATCAAATTAGAAAGGCTTGCTCTGTGAACAGGGTGACTAAAGCAGAAAGGGCAGCTCCCCAAAATATAAGAAATAAAACAGAACTGATTCATGCCACGGTAGGGGTAAAAACCATATGTGAATCTTAGCTTTAGGTATTAAAAATATTGGCAACTGGAAAGTGATTAAAATAAGAACAAATGAGAACGCTCGGTGCTTTGGCCTGTATGTTACTGTTCCAAAAAGGCCTGTTTATTTCCTCACCCCCGGGCCTGAAGGGGAGCAGCTTGAAGGAAAACTTTCTCTCCCTGGCTTTGTGAAGCCCTTCATCGCCCCTAAATGTTACCCCAAAATGGACCTTCTAGAAACAGTTTTAAAAAGATGGCACCTTGCCCAGCTGGAGTGGCTCAGTGGTTGACAGTGGACCCATGAAACAGGAGGTCATGGTTCGATTCCTGGTCAGGGCACATGCCTGGGTTGTGGGCTCAACCCCCAGGACACATCCAAGCAATGATTCTCTCTCACCATTGATGTTTCTCTCTCTCTCTCTCTCTCTCTCTCTCTCTCTCTCTCTCTCTCTCTCCCTCTCCCTTTCTCTCTGCAAATCAATTAAAAAATATATATTTTAAAAAAGAAAAAAAGATGGCGCCCAACCTGATATAACCTTACCCTGTTTTAAATTCTACATAGCAGTTGCCACCACCTGACAACTTAAATACTGTGCCTCTACTTTTAAAAATCTATCTCCTTTCATCAAAACAGGATACTTGGTCCTTGTTGTCATTTCCTATCCTGTGCCCAGATCAAAGACTGACATGGAAAAGGTACTCAGTACCTCTTCATGGAATCAATGACATAAACATGACACTCTCACCAAAATGCCTATAGGGGCCAGAGGTGAAGTCACATGTTATGGTAGGAACCTTTCCAAATGGGAGGGCACACACCCCAGCCAACTTGTCATGAGTATCCAACATTGCTAATATTCTGATCTTTCCAGAGAAGCCAAATTATCTGCATTTATACATGAAATTCCCTGATTTGTAAAACACTGGGAACAAAACAGTACAACAGGGCCATGGGCAGTATTTGGTTGGCAGTCTACCAATTAGTGACCTTTGGCCAAAACGTTCTGAGATTATGATGATGGGGGATCTGCAGGTGGAGAAAAGTCAATAGCACTTCTGTGTTGTGTTGAGAGAGCCAGCAGGGAGGAGGAGGCTGCAAAGCAAGTGAAGACGATTAGCATCACATACACTAAGGAGAGGGTGCAGCTGGAGGCTCCCCATAGTAGATGGTGGGGCTCCGTACTCTATCTCAGCATCTGGAGGGAAGGGGACTCGCAGTAGGGGCTCCAGGCTCAGGAAGACTCCCATGCTGAAATGTGATACATACAGGGCAGCCTGGGCGAACAGGAACAGCAAAGACAAAGAACAAAAGACCTGAAGGCTCCCAGAATGTTCTACCCTGTGCCGAATCTCTCAAGCCTTACCTCGGAAGTGGGCTGGAAGCCCCAGTGACCACCAAGAAAGAACTCTGTGCCAACAGGGGCTGCGGGGGGGTGGATGAGGAACCACAGTTAGTTCATCTAGAGAAAAAGCTACTTCCTCTCTGCTTTGGTTGTGGTTGGTGGTTCTCCATAGCGGCTACAAGTCTCGGTCACCCTGTGAAAACCAGAAGTGCCAACGTGAAAGATCTTAGATGTGACTTACGCCACCCCTTATGTTTTTAAAAGGCATTTACTAGATATCAGACACTGTGAGGAGAAATAACGCCCACGAACTGGAAATGGGACAGTTTAAGGCAGTAGTCAGCAAACTGCGGCTCGGCAAACCTCGGCTCACAAGCCACGTGCGGCTCTTTGGCCCCTTGAGTGTGGCTCTTCCACAAAATACTGCTCTTCCACAAAATACCGACTCCTGCACATGGGCCACGAAGTTTCAATCGCACTGTACGTGCGCGCCCGCACTTGGTATTTTGTGGAAGAGCCACACTCAAGGGGCCAAAGAGCCGCATGTGGCTCCTGAGCCGCGGTTTGCCGACCACGGGTTTAAGGAACCAGAATGAACACTCATTGCTGGGGTAAGGTACACACAGCCCTCACCTTCTCGACAGACATGGCTCTCGGCCCTACCCCCCACCCGTGTCCATCCCACTCTCTCACATCTGGAGCCTCTCCATCGTCGCTGTGATGGTGTCAGGCCATGGGAGCCTTCGCCAAGGAGCACACGAGCTCCTCTGGCCGTCAGGATTGGTTCCAACAACATTTGTCTTAGCCTGGGTTCCCCAGAAAACAGAACCTGAGGCAAGGGCTTAAGTGTAAGGACCTTATTCAGAAGTGTCTGGAGGAACAGGAGCAAGGGGCAGGAAATGGAGGGGGAAAAGTCAATATGAGGGTTTGTTCTCAAAGCAGCCACCACTTGCTATGAAGTGCATTGGCTCGCTTGATCTCCATCTTCCAAGGGGCCAGCTAAGCAACTACGATTCAAGAACCACTGTGCTAGAGAAAAGGATTTCTCTGTTGGCCTCTATCTCCCATTGGTGGAAGCTCTGCCCCATTGGGAGTTGACTCCCCTACACGTCCATGCCATGTCTGTGTCCACGGAGCCGCAAAGAATTTTCACATAAGTTAATAACTTATAATTATTCCTCTACACTTGCCTGGGACCAGTCCTTCTTAAGCCAAGAAAGTGTCCTTACCTGGTGGGATTTTAGAGACAAGATTCAAAAGTCTCGGGCCCAGAGGAAAGCAAGCAAACCAAAAGGCAAGGTGAGGTTCTTATCTGATGTCACACCATGAAAGGTTTCCCTCCTTTCACTCAAGGTGTGCATAGTTCTTAAAAGCAAGCATCTCTACTATGAATAAAATGAATTTCTTCTCAAATAGTTACACCTCAGGGTGACTGAGTTCATCAGCTGCTCCCCTGAGGAGTGAAAAAGCCACGTGTGTACGTGTGTGTGTGTGTGTGTGTGTGTGTGTGTGTGTGAGTGAGATGGGGGTTGTGGGGTTAGGAGTGGAGGGGAATTTGTGGAAGTGCAGTTTCCCAGTTTAGACTAACAAACTGCTACAAGCCCAAAGGCTGACTCAGTAAATATTTGAGTGACTGGTGCCAAATCCCGCAGCTCGCTGGGATTTGTGATGCAAAGTTAGTTGCTCTTGCTCGGGAAAAACTGAGTCAGCGACGTACCGCCCCCTCGGGAAGACGACGCTCCTGCGACTGGCAATAAATTCCGGCGGCCAGAGGACGGGTTACCGCAGCGCATCCCACGGTGAGGCCTGAGGGGCTCCGTCTTGGAAGAAGGTAGTTTCTGCAGATGCGGGCGCGACTCTCGGGGGCTAGCGGGGCGCGAACCGCACAGACGGGTCCAAGGTCCGTCTGCGGAAGACCCTTAAGGCTGATTGCTGAGGCCCAAGTGGAGGTGTAGACTGGAGGGAGCTGCGGCTGGGGGAGGGCGGTTGATTGGGGAGGGGGGGCTGGACTCTGAAGAGCGCCCGTCTTTGGAGGCCGGGAAGCCTGCAGGGCGCGCTCTCCCGGTTGCGTGGTTGGGACACTGGTTGGACAGCAGGTTGGCGGGGCGCGCTGTCCAGGCGAACTTTTGCGCGCGGGCATTTCTGCCGACGTGGGCCTCCTTGGGGGCGGCGAGCGCGGCGGCGGGATCGCCTGGGTCTCCGCAAACTACCCCGCACGCTCGGCCGTGCGCGCGGCACCTTCCCCGGGACGGCGCGGCACAATTGTGGCCTCGGGCGCCCCCCGCCCCGAAGAC